>NW_026068081.1:3015610-3026507 GCF_014885135.2 Alexandromys fortis
GATCCAACTCACCGAAGCGGAGACCACGAAGTCTGACGACGCGGAGCGGTCCTGTACGCCGCGGCCGTTTTAGAGCTTGACGATCTCAAATGGCAGAACAACTTTCTCCGGGGAATTCGGCCGGCCAGGTGTGCACCTTCCTCTTCAAAAAGCCTGGGCGGAAAGGGGCGGCGGGGCGCCGAAAGCGCCCGCTCTGTGATGCAGGGTCCGGGGACAGTGGCAGCAGCAGCGACGAAAGCAGCGCTGTGGTTCGACCGGAGAAGAAGCAGGCAACCCACAATCCGATGATCCAGAAGACGCGTGGTAGCGGTAAACAGAAGACGAACTACAGCGGCTTGAGTAGCGAGGACGAGAATGTACAGGAGGGTCTCGGCGTGGTCTACAAGTCGACCCGTTCGGCAAAACCCGTGGGGCCCGAGGATATGGGGGCTACCGCTGTCTATGAACTGGACACTGAGAAGGAGCGCGATGCACAATCCATCTTTGAACGGAGCCAGAAGATCCAGGAGGAGCTGAGAGGTAAGGAAGATGACAAGATCTATCGGGGAATCAATAATTATCAGAAATACGTGAAACCCAAAGATACGTCCATGGGCAATGCCTCCTCCGGGATGGTGAGGAAAGGTCCCATCCGAGCTCCCGAGCATCTACGTGCCACCGTGCGCTGGGATTACCAGCCCGACATCTGCAAGGACTACAAGGAGACTGGCTTCTGCGGCTTCGGAGACAGCTGCAAATTCCTCCATGACCGTTCAGATTACAAGCACGGGTGGCAGATCGAACGTGAGCTTGATGAGGGTCGCTATGGTGTCTATGAGGACGAAAACTACGAAGTGGGAAGAGATGATGAGGAAATACCATTCAAGTGTTTCATCTGTCGCCAGACCTTCCAAAACCCAGTTGTCACCAAGTGTAGGCATTATTTCTGCGAGAGATGTGCACTGCAGCATTTCCGCACCACATCTCGTTGCTATGTCTGTGATCAGCAGACCAATGGCGTCTTCAATCCAGCCAAAGAAGTGATTGCTAAACTTGGAAAGCATCGAGCTGAAGCAGAGGGAGGTCCTTCTGATTTCCAAAAAGACCCTGAGGAGGAGAGTTCAGTTCCCATTATTTAGGTTTTCCGTAATTCCCAGTCGCAAAATAAATATTTTGTTGTTTGTTAAAAATCTTTTGGAATCTTTTTTTCTTTTAGGAAAGTGGCAGAGAAGGCAGGCGATGGAATAGGGCCCTGGATGAAAGGTTTCAAGATAGGTATTATCTGGATGTTTTTAGCCTTGAAATAGGTACCTAACTGGTGAGTATTTCAGAGCCCTGTGTCATAAGTTGTGTGGATGGGAGAAGTCACGAAAAAAAGCTAAGATGTACTTGGGGGAACCAAAGTTGTGATGAAGCCAAGAACTGGACATATTTATTATATCATATTTCTATATTATGTAATAGTGTAGAAATTACTTTGATGCATTATGTTGTTGGAGCAAGTGTTGTTTTAAAATGCACATTGGAGGGTTTGAGTTGGTCCTTGATCACTTTGAAAGTGTACCTTGCAATCTTTGGAAAGTGGTCCATGCTTCCTTTGGAGCACCTATAGGTAACCCCCATTTCCACAGCTGATGAAATATGATAGATACTGTCCAGTATAATAGGTATTAGCCTCATGTGGCTACTTGTGCTTGAAATGTATAGATGGCCACTAAATTGGATGTTACACTTAACTGAATTTGTGAACTTGGAGATGGTAAAAGGCCTAATGTTTTATAATCCATAATCTGAAACTATCGGTGTTCTCTTAGACTCCAATAGAACTAATCACACCTTGTTAAAATTAGAACTAATCACACATTGTTAAAATTAGTGTACTTGTAGTCAAAATTGTTTGGGAACTAGCTTAGTGCTTGGCATATAGTTAAGAAATTGATGAGAGAGTTCTAAGAAAGGGGATTTAGACCAAAGCTTTGAGTCCACACCGAGGAATTTGAAGTTATATTCTGTAGGTAATGGGAAGATGAGGATTACACATACATTTGTGTAATTCAAATTGGGTTGAGATCAGGAAACAGATGAATGTATAAATTGAGTTAAATTGGGCTTTATTCATATTTAAAGATATTCATTTAAAGATTTTCTTTGAACAGACATTCTTTTTTTGTCCCTCTTTGGCTTTTTGAGAGAGGATCTCTTTGTGTAGCCCTGGCTGTTCTGGAACTCACTCTGTAGACCAGGCTGTCCTCAAACTCACAGAGATCTGCCTGCCTCTGCCTCCCAAGAGCTGGCATTAAAGGTGTGAGCCACCACCGCCTGACTGAACAGAGGTTCTTAAGCACTGTGTTTAGGACAGGGGATAATAGCAATGAATACAGTAGACACAGGCCGCAACTTCTGGAACTGTATACTGAATAGTAGCGACAAATGAGGTTGGTCTCAGCATTAACCTAATCTCTTGGGCTGGTGACATGTCTCAGTGGGTGGAGGCACCTACTGCCAGACCTGACTACCTGAATTGGACCCACATAGTGGAGGGACAGAGTTGACTCCCATCTTCAAGTACACACTGAGAATAAAGTAAATAAAATGTAATAGAGAAAAATAAGAACCTAGTCCTGGGACTGAGGGGAATACGGTTCCGTGGAAGAGCAACTGGCTGGAATGCCCAAGGGGAAAAAAGAATTGAAACACAACCTAGGACTCCACAGACATAAGATCACTTTTTCTTTTTCTTTTTTTTTTTAAGACAAGGTTTCTCTGTGTAACAGTCCTAGCTGTCCTGGAAACTCACTCTGTAGACCAGGCTGGCCTCAAATTCAGTTTTGCTTGCCCCCATCTCCCAAGTGCTGGGATAAAAGGCGTGCATCATCACCGCCTGGCAAGATCACTTTTTCTTACTATTTATTTGGGGTGTGTGTGTGTGAGAGACAGAGAGAGACAGAGAGAGACACACACACAGAGTGTATGGGCATCATGTATGTGTGTAGTGCCTTTGAAAGCCATAAGAGGACACTGGCTCCCTGAAACTGGAATTAGGGGCAGCAAGAGTTCATATGTGGGTTCCCTGTGTGGCTAGGAAGGCCGCTTAACTGCTGAACCATCTCGAGAGCCCCGTGGACTCACAGGATAGACTAGGATAGACTGTAGTAAAGAGTGTATGTAGCATAACTGAGGTATACGAGCAGTTTACTAGAAACAGGGCTTGAGGACACAGGAAATAATATGTAAGAGATGCGCAGAAGAATCAGTTAAATAGGAAAGAAAAGAGGCTATTGTAGAGAAGGCAGACAAAATGAAAAAATTCAGAGAAACAAATACAACAGGGGCCGAAGAGATGATTCAGCAGGGAAGAGTACTTGCTGTGAAAGCCTGAGGACCTGACGTAGAAAAGTTGGCCATGATTGCACGTGCATGTAACCTTCAGCTTTGTGGGAGCAGGAAGGCTGGGAGATCATTGGCCAGTCAGCCTGGCCAAAATGATGAGCTTCCAGCACAATGAGAGACCCTGTCTGAAAGAATAAAGCCCTGGCAGATGGCTTGGTGGGTACGACTGTCTGCAATTCAAGCCAGGAGATCTCAGTATGGATCACGGGAACCCCATGGCAAAACTTTGTGGCAGTGTGTGAACCCCAACAGTTCTCTAGGGAGATGGGAGGTGGACGCAGGAGAATACCCTAGAAGCTCAGAGGCCATCTGAACTGGGATACACAGAGCAATGAACACGAGATACCCTGCCTCAAAAACAAGAGGGACGAAGAGACTAGATCGTTCAGTAGTTAAAAGAGTGCTTACTACTCTCCCAGAGTAGTTAACAACTACTCCCAGAGTAGTTAACAACTGCCTGAACTCCAGCTCCAAGGGCTCAGTGCCCTCTTCTTGTGTGCAGATCTCCACAGACCTCCAGACAAGCACTGTTCCTTATATGTGCCACCACACAGAAACCTGTATACAATACACAAAAATAAATGTTTTTATAAGATGGGGACTAATGACTCAGTATGCCCCCCCCACAATACATAAATAAATGTATTTTTTTTGAAAGAGTGAAGAGGGCCAGCAAGATGGCTTAGAGAAGGTAAAGAGGCTTGCAGTCAAGCCCGATGACCATAGTGGGATGCCCCAAGCGTTGTGAAGGGAGGGAGCTAGCTCCCACAGGTTCTTCTCTGACCTTTACATGAGCTGACAAGACACCCAACCCTCAGCACACAAATCATAAATAAATGTAGTTTAGGGTTTTTTTTTTTTTAAATTAATTTCAAATTCCTCTCTCTCACTCAGGACCGCGAGGGGTGCACCCACACACTGAGACAATGGGGATGTTCTATCGGGAACTCACCAAGGCCAGCTGGCCTGGGTCTGAAAAAGCCTGGGTTAAAACAGGACTCGCTGAACATAGCGGACAATGAGGACTACTGAGACCCCAAGAACAATGGCAATGGGTTTTTGATCCTACTGCACCTATTGGTTATGTGGGAGCCTAGGCAGTTTGGATGCTCACCTTACTAGACCTGGATGGAGGTGGGTGGTCCTTGGACTTCCCACAGGGCAGGGAACCCTGATTGCTCTTTGGGCTGATGAGGGAGGGGGACTTGAGGGGGGAGGAGGGAAATGGGAGGCGGCGGTGGGGAAGAGACAGAAATCTTTAATAAATAATTAATAAAAAATTAAAAAACACAAATTCCTCTCTCTCTCTCTCTCTCTCTCTCTCTCTCTCTCTCTTTAGAGATTTATTTATTTTGTTTACAGTGTTCCGTCTGCATGTCTGCCTGCAGGCCAGAAGAGGGCACCAGATTTCATTACAGATGGCTGTGAGCCACCACGTGGTGGCTGGGAATTGAACTCAGGGTCTCTGGAAGATCAATCACTGCTCTTAACCTCTAAGCCATCTCTCCAGCCCTGTAGTTTAGTTTTTTAATGGTGGAAAGCCAATAGAGGAAACCACCTGAAGTCAAACTGTGATGACACCTGTCCACACACACACACACATACACACTGAGACTTTAAATTCTTATTTGTTTATTACATGTAAAAGTATTTTGCCTGCGTGTATATATGTATGTGCACCATGTGCCTGTAGTGCCTGGCAGGCCAGAGAGGGCATCAGATTCCCTTGGACTGAAGTTACTGGTGGTTGTTAGTTACCATGTGGGGCTGGAAATTGAACCTGGGTCCTCCGGAAGAGCAGCCAGTGCTTTTAACCACAGTGCAATGTCACTAGCCCCAAATTTAAGTTTTAAAAATAAGTCTGTTGCTGTGGGATAATCCTTCTGTAGGCTGTGATTATGTATCACTCTCATTGGTTGATAATAAAGCTAATTTGGCCTATAGTAAGGCAGACTATGACTAGGCGGGGAAGCCAAACTGAACATACAGAGAGGAAAATGGGCAGAGTCAGAGGGAGATGAGGCTGACTCTAGTAACACGTCATCAAACCTCCAGACATCCGGGCACTCAGGCGTGCATGTGCACGCGGGAGTGTGTGCGCGCGCCTGGGCTACTGTTTGAGCATTTATAAATAATATTAAGCCTCTGTGTGGTAGTTTGGGAAGTGACTGCTGGGTATTTGGGACTGAGCAGCTCTGAGACAGGAAACATCTGCCTACAGTGGTAAGAACCTTTACCCATTGAGCCATCTTGCCAGCCCGGCATTTAAGGGCCAGTGAGATGTATCAGCCAGTATAGGTAAGTACCTGCTACCAAGTCCGAAGATGTGCATTTGATTCTGGGACCCATGTTACGGAAGAATTGAGCTGATGTGGGTGAAATGTCCTCTAATCTCCTGGAATTCATTTACTTGGGCGTACACATATGTACACATACAAAAGAAGTAAAAAGGTTGAAGTTTAAAAACATTATTATTTATTTTTATATTACGTGCTTAGGTGCTTGGTGTGTATGTATGTATGTGCATACGTACATGCTATACATGTATAGCACCTACAGAGGCCAGGATAGGGCATCCAATATCCTGGAACTGGAGTTATACGGATGGTTGTGAGCTGTCACATGGATGCTGGGTACCCACCACGCGTGGAGAAAGAGAAAGCGCTTCTGCCAAATTGACTGTCTCCTGTAGACAGATTTGTCTTTGGTCTGCCGGCCCACAAAAAATGACACGGATGCATTATTAATTATGAAAGCTCGGCCTTAGCTTAGGCTTGTTTTTAACCAATTCTTTTAATTTAAATTGATTTAAAAGAAATATATATATATATATATTTAAAAGAAATTTATATATTATATATTTAAAAGAAATATATATTTCTAATTTATGTTTGTTATGTATGTTATGTAAGTAACGTGCTTGTTGCTTTGTCTCCATTTTGCCCATCCTGCTTCCTCTGCATCTGACTGGTGACTCCCCATTTTTTTCTCTGAGTCCTCTCAGTCCATTAGTTCTCCCCATACCCTCTGCCTATCTTAGCTTTTTGTTAAACCAATCACAGTGACACATCTACACGTAGTGTAAAGGAATATTCCACAACAGTCTCCCAGACTAGGGAGCCAAATGAAGGTTTTATTGACCCCAGACCCTTCTATTTCCTGCCCCTCTACCTCCTTCTGAGTCTTGTGTTTTGCCCTATGGGGGATGAATACAGAGACATGCTTCAAATCCCACTGCCCTCAGGCAAATTTATTGTTTGAGTTTTTTAGAATAAAAATTGATTTGTTAAGAAAAATGTGAAAAAATGGGCTGGGGTGATGGCTTAGTGGTGAAAGCATTGGCTGTTCTTCCAGAGGATCAGGGTTCAATTCTCAGCATTTACACAGTGGCTCATAAGCATTTGTTTTTTTTAAAAGATTTATTTATTTATTATGTATACAACATTCCTTCCATGTATGTTTATATGCCAGAAGAGGGCACAATCTCATTATAGATGGTTGTGAACCACCATGTGGTTGCTGGGAATTGAACTCAGGACCTCTGGAAGAGCAATCAGTGCTCTTAACCTCTGAACCATCTCTCCAGCCCCCGCTCATAAGCATTTGTAACTCCAGTCCCGGTACATCTGATACCCTCATCTGGCCTCCTCAGACACAGACATGAAAGTGGTGCACAGATGTACATGAAGTCAGAACACTCATGCAAACATAAAAACAAATAAATAACATTTTTAAAATGTGACTGGAGCTTGAGGGAGTATTCTATTGACCAAATTAATACAGGACACAATAGAGAGGTATGGTCAGATGATTAATAAAGAAGGGGAGGTAAAGGGGGCAAATAAATTGGAGAAAGTATGTTCGGAAGAAAACAAAACAAAACAAATGTATTAAGAAAGTTTTTTTTTTAAAGTGTCTTCTTGCATCAGGCCTGCCAAGTTCAAAAGGCAAGACCAAGGGCTAGCACATTACCTTGTATTTTTAGAAAATAGATTTTATGGGCTGGAGAGATAATCCAACAGGTAAAGACACTTAATGCCAAGCCCGAGGACCTGAGTTCAATCCCTAGGACCCACATGGTGGACAGTGGCAACCAACTCCTACAAGCTGTCTTCTGACCTGCACACACCCTCTGTTGCATGTGCACACTCATACAGGTGCCCACAAAATAAATATAAAAGCAACTCCGAAGGCCTGAATATAATCCCTATCGCTACCACTATTACAACATGCTCTGTGTCCCCAAATGGGCCAAGCCACTTGGTGAAAAGAGAACTGATTCCTGCCATGTGAGCACACCTGTGTGCCACACACATGTGTGTACAATGAATGAATGTACTTTTTAAAATGTACAAATAAAAGGAAAAAGGGAAGCAAAAGGAAAACAGGCTGAAGTCGTTAGCCTGGACACTGAAGGAAATTTCCCTGCAGTAAGTGGAGAAATTAAAATAGATGACAATGCAACCTTGATGGAGAAGAGGAGGCCACACTTGATGAGCCACACATCGTGTCGTCAGTGGACCCTGTTCTACTTATTATCCAATACAAAGGGCTATTTTAACCCACTGTTTATAATGAGACAGGGCAAGACAGTGAAGAGGTTTCTCCATCTTGTAGTCTCAGACCATTTTAGATTTGACTAGAACTTGATCACCTTGGTGGGAAGCACTATGGAAAATTACCCGACTCACAATGCCCAAGGTAACTGCTTATCTTTGCTTCTGTTGAACTGCTTGTGTAGAACCCCATCCAGATAACTGCTTTCCTTAGCTTCTGTTAAACTGTTTGCTTGTGAAAAACCTTCCCCTGAAGCCCTGAGCAAGATACCAGGATGTTGTTTTTGCCACAAAAAAAAAAAAAAAAAAAATCCCTTACCCTAAACACTAAGAACTACACTTGGGTCTCAAATACCCGAGTGTGTCCCAGACAGATAAAGACTTTCACTTGGCTATAAACTGCGCCTGAGTGGTCATCTCTGGTGTGAATATTTTAATAGTTCTATTGGAACAGTTTTTTAAAAGGGGGAATCTTTGTTCGTTCCGTTTTTAAGTGTAATTTTTTAAAATTTTAACTTAAAAATTTACATATATGCATATATATGCATGTTAATGAGTGCTATACATGTGTTGTTGCCCTTGGTGGCCAGAAGAGGGCATGGGGCCCTCTGGAGCTGGAGATACAGGTGGTTGTGAGCAGCCTGACATGAGTTTTGAAAACCAAACTCAGGTCCTCTGTAAGAGCACTGTGTGCTCCTAATTACCGAGCCATTGTTCCAAAGTGCACACACACACACACACAGAGTATGTGTGTATAAATTAAATCTCAGTATGTAGCTATGACTGGGCTTGAATTTGCTGTGTATACCAGGTTGACCTCAAACTCATAGAGAGATGTGTCTGTCTCTGCTCCCTGAGTGTGTGCCACCAGGATTAGCTCGTAAATGATTTTTTTATATTATCACTTTTTTGTTTTATTTTGAGTCAGGGTCTCACCATGTATGTAGCCCTGATTGACCTAGAACTCACTCTGTAGACCAGGGTGGTGTTAAACTCAGAGATTTGCCTTCTTCTGCCTCCCTAGTGCTAGGATTAAAGGCATGTGCCACCATGCCTGCCTTGGTTGTTTATTTTTTTAGTGCAATTAGAAAATATTAGGATATTGAATCACAGAATGCTATGACTCTCTTGGGTGTTGGCTTTATCATCCCATAAAGGGCAGTTAGTTTTATATACTAGAATGCAAAGTGTGCTGAGCAAGTGTACCTTTGTATGCGTGTGTATCATTGATACGAGCACCAACATGTCTAGGAACACAATACTTCAGACCCAAATGAATGGCAAGGCCTTCCCCTAGTCTATACACAACACTTACAAACATTGACTTTTATCTAAAACAACTGGCTAACTACAGCCTGAGACCACTCTCTTATGGAAACACGCTTCTAAGATTAGCTAACCTGCATCTTTCCTTGGTGTTGGTTATAATAAGCAAGCTTCAGTTTCCTGGCTATTGCTAGGGCATCTCTGTCAGAGCACACAGCCTACACCATCTCAACCTTTCCTGTCTCATCCTGTCTTCATTTTCTGTTACCCTAGTCCAGGCCAGTCCCAAAGCCATATAGGTCTCCAAAACAAAGCATACTAAGTGGCGTTTAGAGTCGCTGTCACACAGCTAATATGTCTTGAATATCTTAAATTACTTCTAGTCCTGAGCTTTTAGTAGGAACTATTTTCTAGACTCCAAACCCCTTGATTATTACCTGTCAGAACTGCTGCCCTCTTTAGTGTCGCTGATCCTGGTAGGCCAGTTTTCTAATAATTTTAATAATGTTCTGCAAGAAAAACATATAGGCATCCTCTTGAATATTAACCTTTATCAGGCGATGAAAGGAGACAGAGACAGAGACCCACATTGGAGCACCAGACTGAAATCTCAAGGTCCAAATCAGGAGCACCAGGAGAGAGAGCACGAGCAAGGAACTCAGAACCGCGAGGGGGGCACCCACATACTGAGACAATGGGGATGTCCTATCGGGGACTCACCAAGGCCAGCTGGCCCGGGTCTGAAAAAGCCTGGGTTAAAACCGGTCTCGCTGAACATAGCGGACAATGAGGACTACTGAGACTCCAAGAACAATGGCAATGGGTTTTTGATCCTACTGCACCTATTGGTTTTGTGGGAGCCTAGGCAGTTTGGATGCTCACCTTACTAGACCTGGATNGGAACCCTGATTGCTCTTTGGGCTGATGAGGGAGGGGGACTTGATTGGGGAGGGGGAGGGAAAGGGGAGGCGGCGGTGGGGAAGAGACAGAAATCTTTAATTAATTAATAAAGAAATAAATTAAAATAAATAAATAAAAAATAATGTTCTGCAAAAGATGGAAATTTTGGGTATGTACTGTAATGGTTAAAAAGTAGCTCCATTTCAAACTCAGTTACGATGTTATAAAAAGAAAAACCTAGGCGTCAGCAGGACCTTATCCTTAGCTTAAGGGTTGTTACTCATAAGTTGTCTAGATCATGACCCTAAGGTCAGTCATGTCAGTGGTTGAATCTCGACAGCAATGTGAAGAGGAGACTGATCTCAGAGCCACTGGGCTCACCTTCCCTTATTTTGTAATTGCTATCCTAAAATATTAGCCAGATGCTCATAATGCTTCTGTAATCATCCTTAACCACTTGCTTGCTCAGAAAACAAAACAAATATGATAACAGAAAATCCTCAGAGTTGAGACAATTGTGGTTTTTGCCTTTAAAAACTCCAGCTCCTGTCTTTTCCCTCTACAGAAGCTCTCAGGTTGGCAAAGAAGGCTGTTGTTGCAACATTGCTATAAATAAAATAACCTTGCTTTTTATCTTTTAAATGTCAATTCTGTTTGGTGGTCTGTAGCGCGCATCATGGCGCTGTCATGTCAGGGGCACGGGGCCTGGGCGCCATTTGCTGTTCCATGTCAAACTTGACAGCTTGTGAGCAACTTGTGCGCATGCGCGCCCACAGCGCATGCGCCCGCGAGCCCCCCCCCCCCCC
>NW_026068081.1:3030489-3033809 GCF_014885135.2 Alexandromys fortis
CTATGTTCCCTTTTAAAAGGGCCCAGCACACCTCCCATCTCTTTCTCTCCTCTCTCCCCCCTCTCTCTCCCTCTCTCCTCTCTCCCTCTCTCCCTCCCTCTCTCTCCCTCTCTCCCTTTCCCTCTCTTTCCCTCTCTCTCTCCCTGTCTCTCTCTCCCCCCCTTTGTCCCCGTTTCTCTCCCTCCCCCATGCCTCTCTTTGCTCTTTTGCTGCTCCGGTCCCTAGAGGCCAGTCTCCCCTTCCCCTTCCCTCTTTTTTACGTTTCCTTGCTCCTAATAAGAAACCCCTCCACTTGAGCTGCAGCAATACGGTGTCTTTCTCTCGTGTGCTGCTTTGCCGCTTTTTGTTTTGTTTTGATTTTCCGAGAGAGGGTTTCTCTGTGTAACAGTTCCAGCTGTCCTGAACTAGGCTCTTGTAGACCAGGCTGGCCTCGAATTTATGGAGGTTTGCCTGCCTCTGTCTCCTGAGTGCTGGCATTAAAGGCGTGCGCCACCTCTGCTAGACTGGCGCCGCTTTTTAAAAATTACATTGGTTCCCTGACCAGGAAAGGCTCTGCTGGTGCTTCCTCTTGCCCGCCAACAGTTTGAGGCACGCCAGGACCCTGAAACCCGGTCCACATAGGATGACAGTCTCGCTTCTCTGGATCGCTGGGTCCCTCCATTCAAAACTGGCATGGTTAGTGAGCTCCTCCCTCTTCCCCACATCTTGCTATTTCCCACGAGTGAGAACTCATCTCTCGAGCATGGTTTCTTGCCTTTTGGCCTCGTTAAGTCCTGGTACTCAGGCTCAGAGCATTCAGCCCTCTCACCCTTTGCACGACGACTCACTTGGTGGCCTGTGCCTTTCTTGGACCCTTGAGTTCTTCCGGCTCTCCATTATGCACCCTCCCCTCCCCTTGAGTGATGACTCTCTTGAGCGACTTGTGCCTTTCTCGCTCCATCCTCGCTTGTTAAAAGCCATTGGATCGTGTTCTGTCTCACTCATGGGGAATAAGCCTACCAAAAATTTATTTCTGGGCACTCTATATCCTGATATTTTACGGGACCTTTGCAACATTCTGCCAGCGATCCTGATAGATGGAAACATCACCCTTTCACCGGTTCGCTTTGCCCTCCCCCCCAATAAACCTCTGCCACTGTTGCATGCAGCATGCTTGCTCAGTGGCAGAGCTCGCCTAAAGGTAATCACTTCACGCTGGGACCCTAGCCACCTGCTCACCCTCAACAGAGCCGTTCTCTTGCACCTGCAACAAATCTGCTTTCTCCTTTACTAGAGGCCTCGCTTTCCATTCAGTATTGGCAATTGGGTCTCTGGCAGGGCTACCCGCCTCTGACCATTCCCCTGGATGTGTGGCTTCATTTCTCAGGCACAATCCTCTTCTCGCCTGTATGCCTGCCTGTACACCACGTGTGTGCCACGTGCACAGGGAAGCCAGAACAGGGTCAGATTTCCTGGCACTAGAGTCACAGACAGTTGTGAGCCACGTGTGGGTGCTGGGAATTGAACCTGGGTCCTCTGGAAGAGCAGTCAGTGCTCTTAACTGTTGAGTGCTCTTTTTCAAACCTGTTTTTAAAATGATTATTGGAATCATAGGATTGAGTCCTGGTGAATTACTTTGCAAATTTCCCAGGTTACTATGGTACAGAACGCAACCCCACCCAGAAGTATTCCCTAAACAAGAGCAGCAGCAATATTACACGGTTGACATTTATTTAATTGTACACTAAACAGGAGCAAGTTGGTTCCTTTTTATTTTTTTTCCATTAGAGAGTTACAATTCTTTGGGTGAGATTCCCATTTGATGCTTATTTCAATTTTTTTTTACCCCCGAAGGCCACATTTAAAATTCATTTTACATATATTGGATAGGGGATTAAGTATGCTGAAGTTTATTTTATTTCCAACTCCCCCAAATTTCGCTTATTTCACAAATATGGGGGCACGTAGTGGGTTTTAGACCCACTACGCGGATGCTTCTTCTGATTCACAGGGCTCCCCTTCGGCTTCAACATTCACCCGTGTCCCAGGTTCCTTTCTAAGGGGAATAAAACAGCAAATGTTCAAGATTGTGTTATAGGTAAAATGGAATACATTAAACTGATGGTGACCCTCCTGCTGCTTCTTCTCAAGTGTTAGGATCCCAAGAGTTGGGGATACTAACCTTGGCAAAGATGATCGTTCCCACCTAGTGGGCCCTACAGCTTTTGACTATGGAGGGGAGGGCAGGAAGCTGGGAGAAGTCCAAGGCACCCCGGGAGGAAACTTCCCGCCCCCTAGAGTAAGAGACTTACCGCCCAAACACGTTGGGGAAATGAGTGCGCTGGAAGATCCGGTCCAGCTCCCGAAGATGCAGCCTGTTAAAGGCGGTGCAGATGGCTTGGAGCTCAATGTCATCCTGGAGCTGCTGCACCTCAGCTGCAGCCTCAAAGGTTGACTGGTTCTGGTCCCCGTAGCCTTTCTTTTCCCCGTCGTTCTTCATGGTGGGTGCTACCACACCGACACCTATAAAACAAAAACCGTTGCCTTCTCCCGCAGCTACTCCCAAATCGGGTTTGGGCCAGATTTTATAGCCATCATTGCTCTCCCCCCCCCCGCCCCCACTGACCACAGGAGGCTTGGCTTCTGAAAAGGAGGATAGAGAGAGAGATGGAGATGCCAAGACATCCAGAGACAGACAATAGAGAGAAAAGCACAAAGGCGTTCAGCTCTACATCCCACATCTAAAGGCCACCACCGAAGAGTAGCATAGGTGGCATCCCGGTACCACCCTATCCACCTGTGTCCCCCACAGAGCTCATTTCTTGGGGGGGGGTATAACCGCTGAATTCCCCCAGAGGTTTCCCCATTGTAGCCCGAGCACTGACCTTTGGCTTTTTCCAAAGAAGCACCACTTTCCAGGGTCTGGAAGTTGGAGTTCTTGCGCTCGAACTTGCGGGGATGCTCCATTTCGAAGCCGGCTTAGCGCTCTCTCCTGGACTCTACTCTGTGAGGTGGCAAATGGACACCTGCTCCAAGCTTTGTGAGGTAAACGTGAGGGAACGCTGCCTACCAACTGTGACGTCCACAGCACTGGGGATTGGACGGCTAGGAGATACAGGATGATGGGGATTGGACTACTGCTGATTGGACAGTCTAGGGATTGCCCTTGGGATTGGCTGGGCTGAGATGCAGATACATACAATGCTAGGGATTGGAGGGGTTGAAATGTACATGAGGTACGAGGCTGGTGATTGGGCAGAATGCAAAGTGCGCGAGATTGTGGGGTTTGGGCGGCACGCTTCCGGATGTGGCTGTTGTGAGGGTAAACATGTGACTTGTGG
>NW_026068081.1:3035830-3041706 GCF_014885135.2 Alexandromys fortis
CTGGGGAAGTACTGCTATGGGGTACGTGAAGAGAAAATTTCCTGAGATGCCTGAATAAATCAAATGGAGTCTCTTCCTTCCTTCCTTCCTTCCTTCCTTCCTTCCTTCCTTCCTTCCTTCCTTCCTTCCTTCCTTCCTTTCTTTCTTTCTTTCTTTCTTTCTTTCTTTCTTTCTTTCTTTCTTTCTTTCTTTCTGAGACAGAGTTTCTCTGTGAAACAGTCCTGGCTGTACTTGAATTCACTTTGTAGACCAGGCTGGCCTTGAACTCACGGAGATATGCCTGCCTCTGCCTCCCAAGTGCTGGGACTAACGGTCTGCGACACCACTCCCGGCTCCAAATGGAGTCTTTATTACCACTTGCAGGGCTGTCCCAAGCAGAGTATCAGGAAATAGTCTCAATGTCCAGTTTGAGTTTCTCAAGGCAAGGACCAAAGTTGTGTGATGCGTACAGAGAGGCAGCTCTGGAAATCTGCAGCAAGAGTTATTTACAGTTATTTGCAGAAAGATAGCAGTTCAGTGGCTAGGATCAATGCTGAGAGCTGCTGTGGAATTATACAGCAGGTGACATCTAGTGTTCAGCAGGTTGACCCAGCAGTCGAAAGACTCTCTGATGGAGAGTGCCACTTGGAAAATTCGTGGAGTTACTGAATGTAAATAACCGGTTCCTTCTGTCTGTAATTTCGCTTATGCGCCACTATATTCCTTCCCTAATAACAGCTGTATGTGTACCCAATAGAGCAAATATTTTCACGAGATAAACACACAGGCAGTGGGAACACGCCTAGGTGTCTTTCCGAGGTGTTTGTTGCTGATTCAGGGTCAGGCTTAAGGTAACTTCGGTAGACAGAAACCTCATGCAGCAAGGGCTTTCCGCACACACTCCCTACCACTCAAGATCCAGCCAATTGTTATTGTTAAGCTTTGAATTGCCATGGCATTTTCTGTCTGAGTGCCCTCACCAACTTAGAGAGCTATGTGCATGGCCAAGCGTTACTCCCTGACCTGAAAGAAATGGTGTGACTTACCTTGTGTTCTGAGCATGCATCAGGCCCTGAAAAGGAAATGTACAATTGTCCCGCAGTTTGGCTGTGAGAGAAGGCTGCTGTGTAAAGAGCTGGGGGGGAAGGGGAGAGAGAGAGAGAGAGAGAGAGAGAGAGAGAGAGAGAGAGAGAGAGAGCGCTGAGAGATGAGGAAGAAGCATGAGACAAAAGAGGGAATGAGAGTAAAAAATGCGTGAATGATGTAGAAGTGTGTATGTGTGCATGTGCGCACATGTGTGTGGGCGCGTGCGTGTGAAATGGATGTAAAAGAAAGGCGTGTAGCCCTGTGGAAATAGATGTAACTTTGTATAGAGATGTATGGCTGTGTAGGAGAGAGATGTATGTATGCAAACAGATATATCGCTGTATGTAAAGAGTGTAGCTGTGTGGAGATGCAGCAATAGAGAAAGTTACCATCAGAAAATATGTGTTTGCTTCACTTGCTGAGAAGGGACTATACACCATAAGTGGGGTAACGGCTTCTCACTTGCATCGTTCGGTTCAAAAGGAGTGAAGCCTAGGGCAGTGGTTCTCAACCCTCCTAATGCTGCAACCCTTTAATACAGTTCCTTGTGTGGTAGCGACTCCTATAAAATTATTTCATTATCTATTTCATAACTGTAGTTTCACTACTGTTATGAATCGTTATGTAAATAACTGATATGCGGGGTATCTGATATACAATCCCTGTGAATGGGTCACTGGATTCCCAAAGGGGTTATCACCCACAGGTTGAAAACCCACTAGTCTAGGGGTTTGCCAGAAGGGAAGAATGGCAGGAACTGCCCAGGTCTGGGTTGAATTGGGGGAGTCCAGGGAACAGGGGGCACAACTGAAATCACTACAGGTATGCAGGGGAGACACTGTAGGGGAAGAAGAGGAAAGGGTCCCCTAGGGCTGGGGCTCAGGATGGGGTCACCTTTCATTCAGAGACATAAAGTGGAAGTAGTTCCTCCTCTGCATCAGTGAATAGAATTTTTGGTGCTTTTTCCCCTTGGAGCTTAGGTACCAGAACCTTGAAACTAGTTTAGAAGGAACAGCTGCCTTACTTGGGGGTGGCCTGTGTTAGCAGGATAGGAAGTGAGGAGGGCAGAGCACTGTTGGTTGAAGGGGCGGCTGGAATGGTATTATTTGGAGGTTATGAGCTTTGTTAAGTAGGGGCACCTTACATCTGTTCACTGTCTCTGTACCTTGGAACACTGGAAGATCACAGGCAGTCTCATGCTGATCCCGAGAAACACAAAGGCGAGCACAATATATGTCTGGTTTTTTCAGGAACCCTTTAAAACGTTGCAAGAGTGGGCAAAAAGATTCAAGTATTAGCCTGTTTCTGAGCTACAAGAATTATACACTTTAGAAAGACCTCAAGAAGTGTTAGAATCTAATCTGGGGAGGAAGGACAATACGGCTTCTGGGCAGGCAGCTGGAAACGAGAGAAAGTATGCCAGTGGACGGGATAGGATGGAGTCTATTGTCCCCTTGAAGCAGCAGGACCCCTGCCAGAGTAGCTGCCAGTGCCCTGTGTGCCACATGGGGGGGGCAGGGAAAAGAAGTAGGAACAGCCAGGATATGCTTGGGTTGGCTGCCTGCTTCTTCTGATCTTTGTGAATTACCTCATAGGAAGTTTCTCCTATAGTCTAGGGTTGAAATGAAATTCTAAGCTTAGGCAGAACCAGCTCTGTCTGGAAAGCCACTGTCTCTCCCTAGGGACTTGCCCTGCCTCTTTTGCACATGGTCAGGGGTGGGGTGAGGACAGCATGGGAGGGGGACAAAAAGAAAGTGAGAGTCACTACAAGTCTACTTTCATACTAGGGAAGGTCTTAAGATATGCAGCGCCTACTGATGGTCACTCAGCATTTTCACCTCATGGAAGGGAACCTGGTCATCCTGGTTAAAGGCCATTTCCTGACAACTTACACCAGTATCTTACTATTTTAGATGACACAGGAACAAATATATTGAGAATTTATCTCTTTATTGAAAATACAAATTCTGAGGGGAAGGAATATGAGTATAAAAATTGGTTGTAGGTGATAGGAAAAAAAAAAGCATCTGCATTTGTCTCCTGGGCAAGGATGAAACTCGAGGGCTCCTCCACAATCTTCATGGAAAGTTGAAATTTTCTGCTCAGCAGGAGGAGTATTGCTGGGTCTTTATTTATGTCTTTTGATATTTCCTGTATTTTTCTCTCTTCCTCTTAAACCAATTCTATCACGTGAGAAACAAAAATTGAATTATTATATAAATAACCTAAAAGCATACCATGTTCTTGATCTGCCAGAAGACCTTTCTTCCTTACTGCTCTAATTTTGGCAGGGGTGAGGGTGTGCAACATGGTACAGTATCCCCAGAACTGCAGAATAGTCCCTGGACAAGTGTCCAGATGTGGCCTGTCCTTCACCGTCTCTACAGTAATCCACTCTGGAGGATGTGAGCAGCATTTTCAGGCAGATGCACCACTGTGCTTCAGACAGTCAGAATGCTGGGTGCCCTAATCTGTGTGGCTTCACCAGGATCTTCAAACAGCAGCAGGAGGACAGGGCATTTGGACTCTATGCTTCCCCCATTCCCATCAGTCTCTGTTTAATCAAGTTTACATCAGCATTATGAAGAGTGCAAGGATCACCCTGTGAACTATCCTCACACCCACGTTACCCCTGTAATGATAGAATCTATGCTTAGTTTTCAGTGTTTCAAATAGTGTGGGATTGTGGTGCCCCTAGCTACACTGATTTCAATCCTATATGTCATAATCCCAGGAAGACTCCACAGAGACATTCTGCTTAAAGGATACTAATGATAAAAGGAGTTGTACAAGCTATGTACATGTTTATATATCTTACTGATCTATATACAATGCAGCTATGTGTGCATAGAACATGGATGCATTTTTATAACTCAAATGCATATATTTATAATTTACACACAGGACAAGTGTGTATAATATGTATGGATTTAGGGAGTGAAAGTAGCTTAGTCCCCACTCCTTTTTTGTTCCTTTAGGAAGTTGTGTTGAAATGACTGAAATCTGAAATGAGCCATTTCTGTATAGTAAGGCTATGCCATTCCCCTTTCTATCTTTTCTACAAAGATCACAAACTTCTAAAGTCAAATTGACAGGGCTAGGGAGATGTTTCAGTAGGTCCAAGAAGAACACTTGCTGCTCTTGCAAGGGTCCTGTGCTTCATTCAGATTGGGAGGCTCACAACTGCCTGCAACTAGGGCACCAGATAATCTAATGTCCTCTTCTGGCCTCCAGCACCCACAGATATGTTATATACACAGACACATCCACACATCTAAAGAAAATAAAAATAAATTAGTCGTTAAGAAGGTAGTTTTGGGCTGGCCAGTTTGGGCACATGCCTTTAATCCTAGCACTCCAGAGGCAAAGGCAGGTGGATCTCTGTGAGTTCAGGGTCAACCTGGTCTGCAGAGCATGTTCTAGGACAGCCAGGGATACATAGAGAAACCCTGTCTCAGAGAAAAAACAAAATAGATAAGATAGACAGATAAATAAATAGGTTAATAAATAAATAAATATAAAGGTAGTTTTGATAGTTGGAGAAATGGTTTAGCAGTTAAAAGTGCTGCTTGATCTTCTAGAGAATGCAGGTTTGATTCCCAGCACCCATCTTTCACCCCAGTTCTAGGCTGACACCCTCTTCTGGCTCCTTTGGGCACCAGGCAATGCATGTGGTTCACAGGTATAAATGCAGGCAAAACAGCCATGAACAAACAATATGCCAACAATATTTTTTAAAATATTAATTTATTATCTATACAATATTCTGTCTGTGTCTATGCCTGCAGGCCAGAAGAGGGCACCAGACCCCATTACAGCTGGTTGTGAGCCACCATGTGGTTGCTGGGAATTGAACTCAGGACCTTTGGTAGAGCAGGCAATGCTCTTAATCTCTGAGCCATCTCTCCAGCCCCACCAACAATATTTTTAAAAGGTCATTTTGGTAACAGTGTGAAGTCAACAACAAAACAACAAAATTTCATGGACAGAACAAAGCCGCCCTAGACCAGAAGCAAGTTCTAGAATGACAGTTCTGCCAAGGTGCTTCCCTTTCCTCACCTGCACTTTGGTTTCACTCACACCGATGGATGCCGCCAGTTGTTTTCTGGGGGAAAAATGGCAGATGATCAGTATTTGACACTATGGATAGAATAAAAATATGTACAGGACATTTTATATTAGTTTTAAAATGTTTCTCCTATCATTCCACTTTTTGTGACATTTACCTTGGAAATTTTGGGTTTAAAAATATCCTATCAGTAATTTTATTTTACCAAACCACCATTAACAGGCATGGAAAGCCAAGCATGTCCCAATGAAATAACTTGAAAAACACTAATATAGACAGCAAAAAACTAATAATGGGGGGGGACTCCTAATACTTGGTGTGGTAGTGAAGGAAACTTTTAGTAGTTTTTGCTTTTTTTTTTTTTTTTTAAAAAAAACAAATTAACACAGGAAAAACTCATGTGAGACTCTTTGTCAGGACAGAAGGACAAACTCAAAAGACAGAGACCCACATTGGAGCGCTGGACTGAACTCCCAAGGTCCAAATGAGAAGCAGAAGGAGGGAGAACATGAGCAAGGAAGTCAAGACCGCGTGGGGTGCACACACCCCCTGAGACGGTGGGGCTGATCTAATTAATGGGAGATCACCAAGGCCAGCTGGACTGGGACTGAACAAGAATGTGATCAAACCGGACTCTCTGAACGTGGCTGACAATGAGGGCTGCTGAGAAGCCAAGGACAATGGCACTGGGTTTTGATCTTACTTCATGTACTGGCTTTGTGGGAGCCTAGTCTGTTTGGAT
>NW_026068081.1:3042149-3052691 GCF_014885135.2 Alexandromys fortis
TTTTTTTTTTTTTTTTTTTTGTACAATATTGGCTGCCCAAGCTTGAATTCTCCCAGTGAAGGAAGCCGGGGAATGAAGCTCCTTGTGAGATCCAGTTCAGCTTAAACAACAAAGGAAGCTCCTGTCCCAGGAAATCCAGGAGAAACCCAACACAGGCATGGTAGAATATGTCCAAGATTCTTGCATAAATGGACTCACAGAGACTGGGCTGGCTTGGAATTCATTACTTAACTGAGGACAATCTTGTCCTTCTGATTGACCTGCATCTCCCTCCTGATTTCTGAGATCACAGATGAGTTTTGTTTCTCCTGTTTTGAGACACCATACCACTCTGAAGCCCAGGCTGCCTGGAACTCACTGCTATAGTCTGATTGGCCCACCCAGTGCTACAGAAGCCACCACGTTCAATATTGGATCATATTTTTATGGAGAATATATTTTTTGGAGAGGGTAGAAATTCTAATGGGAGGTAAAAGGACAGTACTTGAGAGAAATAACTATATTTATGCCACTTAAGAAATACACGACACACAGATGTATCAGAAATGCATCTGGGCTCTCTGTAAGAACCGCAAATGGTCTTAACCACTGAGCAACTTTGCCAGGCCCAGAGGTATGGAATTTTTTAAAAAGACCTTATATCAACAGAGACTGCCCAGTTTTATACACTTAAATAGATGAAAATACCTTCATTCCCAGTTTGCCTAGTTCTCATCCCTCACCCCAGAACCCTAGTGCCAGAGGTTGAGGACGGGGTCTGGCGGCCTGGATGGCGTAGGTGACTTTTGTTTTAAAAGGGCAAGAGAGAGGCTGAGGAGACAGGTCAACAGAAAAAGGTACTTGCCGGCTAAACTGGGGACCTGAATTCGACCCTGAGAGCCACATGGCAAAGAGAGGACTGATGACCCTAGTTATCCTCACACCTCAGTACATACGGCATGGCAAACACACAATAAAATAAATGAATAAAAATAAAAAATGATAAATAATTTTAAATAGAGGGTAAGAGGGGCACTAGGGGAAAAGCAACAACAACCCTGGTCCACATGCTCCAAGCCAGATAGATATCTGCTCACCTTGCTTTTGCTTTGATGTAGTGAGCAGACTGGAAAGCAGTCTCCAGCTCAGTCAGTTGCCAGCGGGCAAACCTGCTGCGTTTAGGCCTTGGCGCTGGCACAGCCTCGTTGTCTCCCATGGCCCCGCGATCTGGCTCCTGAGGCTGCAGCTCATTCTCCTGGCCATGGCCACCAGCAGCGCCATCTTGGTTCCCGTCATCCACGGGGCCTGCGGCACCAGCAGCTGAGGGGCCTTCTCCTGCTCCTTCTCCTGCTCCTTCTCCTGCTCCTTCTCCTGCTCCTTCTGCTTCTGCTGCAGCGGCTGCGGCTCCGTGCCCAGCCTGGCCCGATCCACTGGCTTCCTCATTTCTTCCCTCTCCAGCCTGCAAGACCCTCGGTGCCTCAGGCTCTGGAAGTGGGAAACAGAAAGGGCACCGAGGTGACAGGGCCTCGGATGCTGCGATGTCCCGTGAAGTCGAGTGCCTACAGGCGACGCCAGTGCACGGGGCCTGCCCAGCCGCCTCTGTGGACGCTCCTCCCCCTATGGACAGCACCACCCCACCGTTCCTAGCACGCACTGACCATCCCAGTTGTCATCATGTCCCATGTAAAGCAGGTAATCGAAGTTTTGACGCTCCATGTCCTTCCGGAATGCCGGCGTCGCAGTGGCTTGCGGCTTGCGGCTTGCGGCTTGCGGCTTGCGGCTTGCGGCTTGCTGTCCGTTGTGCCTCTGACGAGTCGGAGGTGGAGCTCCCTGCCGTTCTCAACCACAGGGCTCTCTTCCGGTCTGGCACCCTGGACCTCCACGTTAGTTTGTATCCAATCATGGGCCGGCCATCCTTGCTTCCGGTTGACTCCTGTTGCTATGGGCTGAGCGGAACTGAGGACAGTTTAGAGCGGCAATGAACAGGCTGTGTTTGCGGGGAAGGGATGGCACCTGAGCAAGCAGGGTGTAGAAGGGGCCTTCCAAGTTGTATCTCAACTGAGTCACCTGGCCTTGATGAATTATCTTCCTAGGGAATGGGTGGCCGTCTAATCCCGTAATTGATTTCCCGGGAGTAAGAAAAGATCCGAGAGGGGCTCTGGAGGTCTTGCAGAAATGTGTGGACATTTCTTGGTCTAGTTTTCCACATTGGATCCCTGGTACTTGGCCAAGAACGGATATTTAGCTAATGTGTTTATCTGGGAGGCTCTTCTTTGGACTTCCACAGCAAGTTAGATCCTGCCTTGCTTCCATGTTCTGACTTTGCAGGAGCTTGGGCAGGGTTGCAGGACCTGGGGCTGTTCAGCAGGCAGATCGGTGGGCTCATCTTCACCGGGGCTACTGAGGAGGAGCTTAGTAGTACTGTCCAGTCTTCATGAGCGCTGGCAAAAGTGTGAGAACAGTCACACCTGTGCTGAGGTTCCTCACCTTTCTCTTGAAAGCATTTCTAACATCTTCTGTGAATGATCAAAGTGTCAAGAGCAGGCCTTTGTGCCTGGTTTCCATCTCAGCGTCAAGCAGCCCCTTCACTGGCATGTGGTCAGACTGGTTCCAAGGCAGCCAGCTTTCCCCAGCATGTTCTGGTCACTTTGAGACTAGAAAGGGTCCTAAAACACCAGTGTATTCCTGTCAGTTCCATTTTTGAGCTGGCCATATTCAGGAGCCCTGGTACTGAAGTAAGAATCCCCCTGCCAGGCAGTAGTGGCTCAAGCCTTTAATCCCAACAATCAGGAGGTGGAGGCAGGCCTGGTCTGTGAGTTCGAGGCAGGCCTGGTCTACAGGGCAAGTTCTAGGACAGCTAGGGCTTTTACAAAAAGAAACCCTGTTTCAGAAGAAAAAAAAAACTAAAAGAAAAAATTAAATAGCTCCCAACCATCCCTAAAGAATTCTTCTCTCAGAAAAAGACTTACCTCACAGTTCTGATAGCTGCTTATATACAAAAGCTGCACTTATATGCTTCGTGGCCTTTGCTTGTCTTTACTCTCAATCCTGAAACTGTTGCGGGCACAGTGCTGAGAACATGAGAATTTTTCTGTCTAGTCTGGCCACAGTCAGAGAGACACCCATTTTGGCAGGGGTTGTAGCTTAGGTAGGTGGTAGTGTCCTTAGTTCGGGGTTAGAGCCCCTGAACTACATGAGGCTGCTATGGTGTTTTTCAGTCCTGTAATGCCTGTAATCTGAGAACTTGGGGAGCAGAGGCATTAAGATCAGAGCTTTAGCGTAACCTTGGCTACAGAATACATTTGAGATCAATTGGGGGCATTTGAGACTCTAGGGGAAAAAAGACATCTATTTATTTCCTTTTTGAAATTCAGATGTCTCTAATTTTTTTGTAAAGCGGTGAACAATGGGCCTGATTTAATTTTAATTGTTTTCTTTTTTAAGTTAATGGCTAGTTCAAATATAAAAAATGTACATTTCTACAGAAATGTAAGTAAGCTATACAAGCATCAGTGGTATGGCCTACCTCTTTGTTGTTGTTTTTTATACAAGGTATATGTAGTTCTGGCTGTCCTGGAGCTCACTCTGTAGATCAGGCTAGCCTAGAACTCACAGAGATAGACCTGCCTCTGCCTCCCAAGTGCTAGGATTAAATATGTGTGCCACCACTGCCTGGTTCTTTTGGTTATTTTTGAGGTATTAATTTTATTTCATTTCTCTTTCCTCCATCCAAGGGGTCCCATATACTCCCCCTTGCTCTCCTTGCTCTGATTTTCATCAATTGTTATTGTATGCATATATGTATCTGTATATACATATATTCCCAAATATAATCTGCTGAGTTCATATAAGTCATTTGTATGTATGATTTTAGGGCTGACCATTTGGCACTGGACAACCAATTGGTGTGCTTTCCCTCTGGGAGAGGACCACCTCTTCTATTCCTAGTTTTACTCAGTTGCCTGGAGTTCTTTGTGTAGGGTCTATATTTCCATGGCTTCTATGAGGCTAAAGGTAAATCTTATGACTAGAGTGTTAAGTTTAAATTCCTTCTTAATGGGACTCTGCTACCGCTGATGTAATAAGCCAGTCAAACCGAATTAATAAATCCAGATTTATTCTGAGCAAAGCATTCCTGAGTGGTCCCAGGGGAAGTTGAAGCCACGAGGGCGGCCCTCGGGGGTGGAGACGCTTTTGGTGGGCTTTCAGGCAGCTCCAGGGGAGGGGAGTTGGGGTGTAGCCTCCATCCAAACGATTCCAGACTCTTTGGATATATGGATGCCAAGGGCTGGAGTGGTGCTTCCCCCAAATGCTCCAGACTCGTTGGGTATGGGGCACCGGTTCAAGTCTGGCTACTTCCTGTGGGCATGGGACAAGGCTGGGTGGGAGAGAGTTAGGAGTTGGTGGGCTCACACTCAGTGGGAGGTGTGGGTGGAGAGGCATCTGGTTAGCTGCCATTCTGGAGACCTTAGGCATCTGTTTTTTTGAGGGAGATGAGAAGACAGGTTGTTAGGAGAAAAAATAGATTGTTATGAATGAATGGGGCTAGCCATGGGAAGGGTGGCTAACTGCTGGAAAGAATGGGATGGATAAGTGCCCTGGTTGTCCAGGAGAGGCACAGGTCAATGGGTTTGACATGAGAGCAGATATGCCCTTTAAAACCAGATTTTTAGTTGCTCGTAGGTGCCTATTTGAGCCTGGAGAGGTGGTACCAATGGTAAAGTCCCCAGAACTGGTGCAGGTGCTGGCATTACCTGGAGAACTCTCTGCAGGTAGGCCTCGGCCCAGGCAGGGGTGAACTTGCAAAATATGCTCGGAAAGGAGTGGGGTTAAAATAGGCTCTGGAGACTGATAGTTTTTACCAGACCAGATTTCTTGATACAGCAGCAGAACTTCTCCCAGGAACCTGCGGGTATCTATCTGTAAGACAGCTGGAACAGAAAATGAGCAGGGTCAAAATAGCCTCTGGAGACTGATAATTCTCACCAGACCAGATTTCTTGATACGGCAGCAGAACTTCTCCCAGGAGCCTGCAGGTATCTCTCTGTAGATAGCTGGGACAGATTGCTATGCATCTTGGAGTTATAGAAAAGGCTATGCCTTTAGGTTGAAAGGCATGAACATTTTAGAAGGCAATTAGAAGAAATTGAAAACTCTGAACCTCAGAAGTTATATCTGAAACCTGATAATCCTGGCCTCTGAAGCCTGTGAAAGAGGCACACTTGTCTGTACTTTTAGTGGGAAACTTAAATAATGAAGTACTGAGCTGCCAGTACCTTAAGTCATCAAATGCCATCAGAGAGCTCTGAGAGAGATAAACAAAGGAGCAGAAGTGAGACAGCTGTTTTCATCTACGCAGGCAATCCCAAGTCTCTCTGTGGTCTTTGGCAAACAGCAGTCTTAGAAGCAGTACCTGCCTTCAGCTGCGAAGCCCAGGAAGCTGTTGGCAGGTTTCTGCCTCACCCGGTCCTTCAGTCATTTAGTCCCAAAGGATAACACAGAGGTCTACATCAGTTAGAAACTGATTGGCCCAGTATCTCAGGCTCTTCTTATTAACTAATTCTTCTAATTTACATTAGCCCATAATTTTTGTCTCTGTTGGCCACGTGGCTTAGTATCTTTCTTGGCGAGGCAAGGCAGTCACATCTTGCTTCCTTTGCGGCTGGGTCACAACTAGACACTGAAACTGCCCTCTTCCCAGAATTCTCGTTGCCCTGCCTATACTACCTGCCTGCCTATTGGCCAATCAGCGTTTTATTAAAAATAATACAAGTGACAGGATAAAAGACCATTGTGCCACAGCAGGAGGCCTGACAGACTTTCCTGTGGGGGTAGGGTTTGCTCTACCTGTCTTGGCAGGATGAGCTCATCAATTCCCCTAGTGTTACTGTCATCCATTCCAGGCAGGGTCCAGGCAGCTGATGAGATGAAAGGCAGCTTTGTTTTCTGTGTACCGGGACTTGCCACATCCCAAAGCAAGCCTCTAGGAGTAAGGTCTTCTGCAACCGTGTATCTTCTTGGAGGAGCTACAGGATGCTGCAGGAGCTTGCATGTCTCTGTATCATAGAAAGCTCTTTCTTTAAATGACATACTGTCAGATCTGTAAAGGCACTCGAGGATCAGGGTACCTTTACCTGTCGGGTATATCTAAATCAGACATATAAGGTAAATTTGGAGATACAGTTTACCCAATCAGTTACAGCCTACTAATACTAGTAGAGGCAAAAAGATTAGGATAGTTTAGTCTCTAGTTTTGAGCTGGGGTCCTGAGACCTAGAGTATAATCCTAATTTGGAGAAGGCAGAATGAAGTTTTATAGAAATATCTTGTAAGCTCAATTAAATTACTTAGCAAATCTTCAAAGATTGAGCTTTAGAACTCACCTAAAACACAAATATCGTGATTGTGAAGACAAGTGAGCATGATTGGTTTTCTTGAGAAGCTCATATACTTTGTATATGTCCTATTCTTTCCCAAGCACTTCTCTTTCTATTAACTCTGTTAAATCTATGTTAAACATTCTTCTGAATAAATGCAAACTCTGCCTCATAAAAAAAAGAAATATCTTGTAAGCCAAAGTATATTAGACAGGACTAGTTCCTTGGTGGGACCAGCGCATGTGGGTGTCTGTAGTAAAGATGGCACTGAGGTTTTGGTTTTGACCTCCACTGAGTGGCAGCTAACCACATGTTTGTACTTTTCCAGAGGAGTTGCAATCGGAAGTTACAAGTTTTACAGATTTTAAAAGAAGCACACATACACACACAGGCATAAAACAAGCACATGTACACACTCAGGCATAAAGCAAGCATACTCTAGTCTATTTGCATATTTCCATCCATATGTAATGAACAGACAAGACTTTTGACAGAAACAAAACTTTAACAAAAAGGACAAACAAAACCCTTGCTGGGAAACTTAAAAAATCCTAAAATAAGAAAGAAACCATAAAAGTGAAAGGTGTTTTGTGGCGTTAAGGCAGCTCTTACCCTGCAGCCCAGAGCGTGGAAAAGGTACTGTGGAGGGGAACCGAGCAGGCAGGAACAAGGGGTGGCAGAGGGGCAGGAGCCATGTGGAGGACATAGTTGCAGCTTAAACTGTGGGGCTCCCAGGCCGTTGGGGGATGGGGCATAAAGCATAACAGAGCAGACTGAGCATCCAAGAAGGGAACACATTGGGGAAACTGGAAGATCATGGACAGAAGCACGAAATTCAGACAGGGAGAGAAGCAAGGAGATTGCCTGCGGGTGAAAGCTCTGAGCAGAGAGAAAGGCTAGGGACTGCAGGAGGAGAAGGGCCAGGGATGCAGTGCTCAGGAACCTGGCCAGGCTAGTTCATCCCGGTTTGGATAAATTTTGTAAGGTGTTTGGGGAGCCAACTTGGACCCAGAAGTATCCATTCACAAGCCATTAGCTGGAGACTCGGAGACCAAGACAGGGAGTCCTCTGAAATAGCCTGGGGTCACAACAGTAGGAGGTTTGGGATACTCCTGTGCAGGACATCTCCCTTCCAAGGAGCCCCAAGAGGTAGAGGCTGTCTCTACCCCAGAACAGGCCAGCTACCGGGCACTGCAGTGTCTTGACAGGCAGACTGGAAGATGGAAGGGGTCCTGAACCCCTTTAGAGGCTGGGGCTTGGAACTGAGTTATTCACCAAGCAAGTCTGTCTGATGGAGGAGAATGAAGAGTGGTTTTCCATGGCCACCTGGTAGCAGGAAAGACTCTACTTGGGTTCGGCACCAAATGTTAAGTTTAAATGCCTGCTTAATGGGACTCTGCGACCGCGGATGTAATAAGCCACTCAAGCCGAATTAATAAATCAGGTTTATTCTGAGCAAAGCATTCCTGAGTGGCCCCAGGGGAAGTTGAGGAAACCACAAGAATGGGGGCTTTTAATGTCCTGGGAGTGAAGCCACTGATGGTGGGCTTTCTCGGGGACGGAGTCTGGATTGAGGCAGGTCCAGGGGAAGGGGCTTTGGGTGGAGCCTCCACCCGAACACAGGGTAAATATGCAAACTAAAATAAACAGTCTTCTGGAATCAAAAGCTTAACAATTATGACATTCTTGACTCCCCGCAAAGAGGTAAAGCATCCCAAGATCATTTATCTGGGTTCTAGCCCCTCCAAGTCTAGATCTGAACATGAGCAATCTTCATCTGACTGGTGGCCTCTTCTATGACTTTTCCTTTGTCATCTCTTTGTATCCAACAGTTGCTCAGGTTGAACTATTCACAAACGCCCCCTTTAGAAACAAGTAAATAGTCTAAAGCTAAATGGTTTTAGTAAATGGCATTGTGCATTTTGGTCTGTGGTTTGATTAGGATGTTAAGGGCCTTTGCAGTTTCAGCAGTTTGCATTGCATTGCACTGCATTGCACGGCATTGCAGCAGCAGCAGCAGCAGCAGCAGCAGCAGCAGCTTCTAATCTAATGATGGGGCTTAGCATATAGATAGATGGAGATATGGCAACCCCAGGATCCATTCTCTGCCCAGGTGGCTGGACCATAATAATGGATCATATGTTCATGGGGCCATTTGTTAGCTTTGCAGTCAACAATCTGTAAGGTCTGTCAGTTTCTTTGGGTCTCCCAGTCCTCGTACATCTGTGTTTCCAAGCCCTTTCCTCTGGCAAATGGGAATAGGAAGAAGGAGGGCTGGATATATCTTAAGATCTGAACCAGTTTTGGAGGAAGTGAAGCATAAGCAGTTCTCCCATAACCAATATAGTCTAACTGGGGCTTAATATTTGATGTTAGCGCCACAGTGCCCCCATGCCTGCCAGAGGTGAGAGAAGTCAGACAAAAGGTGCAATCTGATTCTGAATAGTTTGGGGATCCCTACTATGGAGTTTTCTGGGCACTTTCAGTGTAGAGTCTTTGGTTCAGACATGTTAGGCTTACAACAGAAACACTGAACTGCTTTCCCAATAGGGAAATGTATTTTTTTACCCTATAACTCAGGTTTTAAGAAACCCAATTCTGGTAGTAGGCTTGGGAGTATCCTATTTTTATCATAAAGTTTGAGAGGACCAAACTGTCTAGCTTCACAAGGCTATTGATCTCCTCTATTACTTCCTCCACATACATAGCAAGAAGAGACCCTAAGAGTCTGAACTGTTTTGTGCCAGGTTTAGAAACACATTTCTGGTTATGGTAAGTATTTGGTGGATAGGCTGCTATTTAGTTCCTCATAGAAGAACTGGAAGACTTGGTGTGATATGGCTTTGTGGGTGACAGAAAGCTTTTTGAAGTGTAACATGGTCCCTGGTTCTATGTCGAGAATAGTGAAATTAAGAGGGGTACAGGTACCCAGTTAACAGTCTTGTGTTGCAGTTCCCTTTTGAAGAAGTACCATTTAGTCTGCCTTCTGCCAAATGGCCCAAATAATTCCTATCCAGGTAGGATGGTAGGTTTGGGGAGAGAGGATAATGATGTGGGATTCCCCTCTGTTTTCTGAGAATACCATTGGTTAATAAAGAAAGAAGGGCAGAGTCAGAGAGAAGCCATGGAGCCCCACTGGAGACAGACGCCGAAACTACCCGGTAAGCCACAGCCACATGGCAATACACAGATTAATAGAAAGGTTTAAATTAAGATATGAGTTAGCCAATAGAAGCTAGAGCTAGTGGGCCAAGCAGTGATATAATTAATACAGTTTCTGTGTGGTTATTTAGGGGCCCCAAAAAACAAAGAGCAAAAGAGTAAGAGTAAAAAACAACCAGCTACAGGCCTGCTCTGCCAGTGGGGGGCAGTGCCTATTCTCCAACTGTGCCCACAAAGGGTGAGAGAGGGAGGGAGGTCATCTCCCCCTCACCCACTCTACCATATTCCAGATGAGGGCTGGGGTCTGATCTCCCTCAAGCATTCCCATGGCCTGATGATCATCTGTACCCCCATCAATGGGGGTCAGCTCTACAGTGCTGCCTGGACAAAGTGCAGGGCCTGCCTACCTTCTTGAGTGCTGCAGTCTGTGAGGGGCAGGATCAGCTCTCCCACTCTTGGACCCTGGGACCAGCTTTTCCCGCCTGGAGTAGGTAAGGTGCCTGGGGCAAGGGGCAAGGGGCAAGGGGCAAGGGGCATCTCTCCCTCCTCATGCTACCATGGGATAGACCATGGGCTAGCTCTCCACTCGCATGTCTTCAGGGCTGAATCACCTGCACCCCAGCTCTGCTGTGCTGCCCTGGCAAGGTGCAGAGCCTGTTCTCAGAGCTGCAGTGGGTGGGGGCAGGGCCAGTTCTCCCTAGTGCTTCAGCCAGTGAGGGGCAGGACCAACTCTGTGCAGCCCAATCCTCACTGCTTTCAGTGGTGAAAGGAGCCAGGGACATAGCGCAGACCACAGAGGCAGCAGCAGGATCACAGACCCAGCCAGTCCCAAGCCAGACAAGGGCCTTAGGGGCAGCCCAGGCCCCCAGTGAAACCATGGTCCTGGTAGCAGCACAGACTCCTCAGATCTGCATGGCTCCAACAGAGGCTCAACCCCCTAACAGTGATCTGACCCTTGGTGGTGCCCAGGCCCTTGATGCGTCTGAGTGGCCCTTAGTGGCAACATGGGCCATGGATAGCAATA
>NW_026068081.1:3054420-3079668 GCF_014885135.2 Alexandromys fortis
CTCCCTCTCCCTCCCCCCCTCCCTCCCTCCCTCCCTCCCTCCCTCCTTCCTTCCCTCCACCCCCCCCCTCTCTCTTTCTTTCTTTCTTCCTTTTTTTTGAGACAAAATGCCCCCGGCAGAGCTAAAACTCAGTCTGAAATGAAGAATGACATGGACATTACCGACCACAGCTGCAGCAGTGTCATTGACCCAGACATGGCCCCTGAACCCCAAAGAAACCATGGCCCTGGCTGGCAGCACAGGTTCCTCAAATCTCATGGCCCCAGCAGAGACTTAACCCTCGGACAGTAACATGGCCCTAAGTGGTAGCTCAGGCCCCTGATGTCTGAGTGGCTCTTAGTGGCAATGCGGGCCATGGCTATCAATACAGATCCCGGCTTGATTGGACCATGAACTCAGACACGGTCCTTGGCAGCAGTCCAGGCCCAGATGACAGTGCAGGTCTCTCTGATCAGCATGGACCCAGCAGCAGTGTGCCTATTAAACACCTACATGACCCCAGGTGGGGTTACGGAGCATGGCATCTGCACAGCCTTTGATGGCAACAGGAAACGTGAACATCAGTGCAGACCCCGGCTGTGGCAGGGCCACTGACCTAGACACGGCCAAGGCCACAGTTTGGGCCTGTATGATGCCCTGGCTCTGGGTGGCATTTGTGTCTCACTCAGGTCAGTATGGGCCCAGCAGTGGCACAGCTCTCAGGCACCAAGAAGGCCACAGGGTGGGAGCCCAGACCTGGGCATCAGTGTGGTGTTTGGTAGCAACACGGGTCATGGACATCAGCACAGACTCAGACTGTGGTAGGACCACAGGCCAAGACTTGGTTCTTGGCAACAGCCTGGGCTCAGTTGGCATCGCAGATCATCAAGATTGGCATAGCCTCAGTGATGACATAGTCCCCAAAGACCAACATGTGCCCAGGTGGCAGTCCAGACCCCAGACATCAGCTCAGCCTTTGATTGTAACAGGAGCTATGGACATCGATACAGATCTTGGCTGTGGAAGGGCCACAATTTTTTTTTCGTTTTCTCTCTTTTTTTTTTTTTTTTGACACCATTCAGTGTACAGCTGTCACGCAGAGTCAGCATGAAGGGACACAAGTAGTACACTGGGTGTTTTGTTTTCTGATTTTTTAAATTCATGTTCAGTTTATCAGGAACATAAAATAGATTTTAAGCCTTTCTCTATTTCTGAAATTGAGAGAATTACGCAATTTGAAAAGACACCTTATGGAGTGTCAGCTTCCGCTCTGAGGAGGAGGGATAATATACCTCCTGGACTGGGGGTAGGACACAAAAGAGAGGGAAGCCCCACTGCCGGTGGGATGGGGTGGATCCCAGCATTCTTTTTGAAGCGCAGATCTCTGGTAGAACCATTCCTAAGTGCCCTGGGTGCTTCATACTGTGGGAGCATTGGGAACAGAAAGCTAGACTTTTGCTACCTGCTTCCCATGAATTCCTTGAATAGTCTCTTAGGAAGTTTCTGTCAGAGTCCAAAGTTAGACCCAGATTCCCAGGATGGGCAGAATTAGCTCTGTTTTGGGAGAAAAACTGGTTCTTCCCAAGGACTTGTCCTCTCCTCCTTCGGCATTTGCGCTCTGACAAGTTAGGAGTGGGGGGTGTGGGCAGCATGATAGGGACAGACAAGCATGGGTGGGTCAGGCCAAACCTACCGCACTACTTGGGAAATGCCTGCAATCTGACCCAGTGTTGCCATTTTGTGCAAAGAGACCTTGTCATTGTGTTTAAATAACAGTTCCTTGGTAGCTTATACAGTCATCGTGACATTCCTGAAAACAAATGGGCACAAATGCATGGAGAAGTCATCTCTTTATTGAAAATACAGATGCTGAGGGGGTACGAGCTTGAGTGTTAGCGGCAGCAAAAGCTTCTGAGCATCTGGCTCCTGGGTGAGGGCGCTTCTTTAGGACTTAATTCACAGTCTTCGGAAAAGAAGCACCTCTACACGCTTCTGATCTCTCTTGTATTGTTCTCGCCTCCCCTTAAACCAATTCTACAAGCCAGAAGGAAAAAAAAATCTGGTTCAGTAGGATAATCAGTATATAATCAGAAAACACACCATGGGGCGTTAGCTGCCCTTATATTTTATACTGCACAGAAGAACCTGATGTCTCACTGCCCTAATTCTGTGAGGGACTGAGAGGCTGGCACAGGGTCCAGTGCTTGACTAGAATGTGGGAGGCCCTGGTTTCCACCCCAGCACTGCAGAATAGTCCCAGGACAAATGTCCAGAAGTAGCATGTCTTTACCCATCTCTACAGTAATCCACTATGGAGGATGTGAGCAGCATTTTCAGGCAGATGCACCACTGTGCTTCAGACAGTCAGAATGATGAGTGCCCTAATCTGTGTGGCTTTACCAGGATCTTCAAACAGCAGCAGGAGGACAGGGCATTTGGACTCTATGCTTCCCCCATTCCCATCAGTCTCTGTTTAACCAATTTACACTAGCATTATGAAGAGTGCAAGGATCACCCTGTGAACTATCCTCACACCCACGTTACCCCTGTAAGGAACAGAATTTCTGTTTAGTTTTCAGTATTTCAAACAGTTTAGGATCATGGAACTCCCAATCCCATTTAAATTAATTAAAAGTAAATTTGAATTAATTTGAATAATTTATAACTATAGCCCTAGTGGGATGTCTTTACAGAGACATTCTATCTGAAGGATATTAGCATTACAAGGAGTTACACACAACATTTCTATATTAATATGCTATTAATAGAATAATTAACTCAGAAATTGTATTCATATTTATATGTTAAAACACTCATATTCATAATTTATCTATAGGATACATGTATGTGTCATACATATATGTCTAGGGAGTGAAAGGAGGTTAGTACTATTCTGTGTTCCCTTTGTAAGTTGTGCTTCATCTTGAAATGAGCCATTTTTAGTTGGTTGGATTTTCTTATCACATTTTATGCCCACAGAGGACATAAAGCTAAAAGTCATTTTAAGGGGCCTGTAGGGATCTCTAAGAGTCAAAAATACTTCCTGCTCCTATAAAGGACCTGAGTTTGGTTCCTATCACCTATATAAGGTAGCTCAGGACCACATGTAATTCAAGCTCCAGGGGATTTGACCCTCTCTTCTGACTTCTGAGGGTACCTGCATATAGACGCAGACACATCTATACACATGAATTGTTAAAACATCTTTTAAAAACATGTTATTTTGAAACATAATGTAAAAAAAAAAACATGACACAACAACTCTCCCCACAGGACGAAAGTATTCAAGATAAGAAGCAAATTCTAGAATAGCTGTTTTGCCGAATTGTCTTTTCCTTACCTGAACTCTAGTTTCAGTCACGCCTATCCATCTTGCCAGCTGTTTTCTGAGGGGAAAAATGACAAATAAAGTATATGAAAGATACTTTATATTTGTTTTTAAATGTTTGTCCCATCCTTCACCTACTGGGACATTCACCTTGAAGATTTTGAGATTTTAAAAAATTCTACTGGTGCTGGGCGGTGGTGGTGCATGCCTTTAATCCCAGCACTTGGGAGGCTGAGGGAGGCGCATCTCTGAGTTTGAGGTCTACAGAGTGAGTTCCAGGACAGCCTGGCCTATACAGAGAAACCCTGTCTCAAAAAACAAATAAACCAAACCTGCTGGTAATTTTGTTTTATTATCACCCACCATTAGCAGACATTAAAGCACACCATGTCTCCAATAAGAATTAAAAAAAAAAAACCACTAATCTGGACAGCATAAACCTCCAAAGAAATGCTCCTAACATCAAATGAGGTGGTTCACAAGACTTTCTCAAATAATAATAAAAAAAAGCTACAAAACAAACACAAATAGGAAAAACCTATGTGAGGCGTTTTGTCCGGATTGAAGGGTAAGCACGAATAAAGGAAGACAGATTAATGGGGGGGGACACATCTGAAGACTTCTAATGTCCAACTAACTCATGAGGATGTCCAGCCTGCTGACCACCAGGGAAACGAAATATCACGTTTATTTGTTGAATTTATTTAGTGTGCATTAATGCATGCATTCTGTAGGTGTAGGGGTGTGTATACCCATGCTCTGATGCACCTGTGCAGGTCAAAGGGCAACTGATGGGTGTTGGGTCTCTCCTTCCACCAAGAAAGTCATCCTTTATTATTTTAACCATTCAACTTTTCACACATCTTTCAACAGGACCTTACTCTTATAAAATTCATTGCCCAACGTTTTCCACTCTGATCCACTGAAATAATGAAAGAAAATACTTCCATTCCCATTGTCTTAGTTAGGGCTACTATTGCCGTGAGGAAAACACCATGACCAAAAGCAAATTGAGGAGGAAAGTGTTTCTTCGGCTTACACTTCCAGATCATCATTGGAGGAAGTCAGTACGGGAAGTCAAGTAGGACAAGAACTTAAGAGACAGGAGTTGATGCAGAGGCCATGGAGAGGAGCTGCTTCCTGGCTTTCTCCTTATGGAGCCCAGAATGACTGACCAGCCGAGGGATGGCCCTACCCACATGGTCTGGGGCCCCTCACATTAATCACTAATTAAGATAACACCCTACAGGCTGGTCTACATCCTGATCTTAGGGAGGCATTTTCTCAGTTGAGGTTCCCATCTCTCTGATGCCTGTAGCTTGTGTCAAATTCACAGAAAATTAGCCAGCACGCCCATTTTGCACGACTCTCACCACCCCCCCCCAAAGCACACTGGTGCAGAAAGCAGGAGTCCAGCAGCCTTGTTTTGGGAGGGGGATTTTATTTACATAGGGTAAGAGATGGGCTGAGGAGATAGTACAGAAGCTAAAGGCGACTGCCAGCAAGCCCGAAGGCCTGAGGGTGATCCTGGGACTCTGTGGTGGATGGAGACAAGGGACTAACTCTTGTATTCTGCCCTTCACACCATCAAATGACACTAACACCCACAGAAGCGCATTCCCACACCCACAAATAAAACCAAGCAAATGAATGAATTAGCAACATGCAGATTATAAGGAGTGGTAAAAGAGGAGGATCAGGGAGAGAGCCAAAAGTCACCCTGGGCCACCACCTGCTCCCACGAAACAGGGTTTCAGGCTACGCTATCTGCTTACCTCAGTTCTGCGCTGATGTAGTGATTTTGCTGGAAAAACCGCTCCAGCTCCTGCAACTGCCACTGGTTGAACTTGTACTGGAAGCCACGCTGGCGCACCAGCACGGACACAGGTTGTGCACATTCTGCAACCTCCATGTCCCTGGGGACTGGCTCTTTTGGCTGCTTCTCATTCTCCTGGTCACTGCGGCTGGTGCCATGGTCCTCTTGTTTCAAGTTATCCATGAGGCCTGAGGCACCAGCAGCTGAGGGCCCTTCTCCACTGAATTCTTCTGCTCCTTCCCCTTCGGCTGCGGCGGCTCCAGCCTGGGCCTGACCACTGTCATTTTCCATCCTTCCCTCTCCGGTCAGAAAGATCTGTGTCTTTACACCTGGAAGGAGAGAGACAGAGAAAGGCCAGGAGTTAAAGCCCAGGGTGACCCGAGGGCGCCGTCAAGTCGTAGCGAAGCCAGCAGCACACAGCGCCTGTCTAGTCGTCTCGGTGGGACACTCCTCCCCTCGTGGACATCTCCGATCCACCTTTCCCAGCACGCACTGACCATTCCGTTTTTCTTCATCCTTATCAAGTCCTTCATAAAGCGGGTAGTTGGTGTCTCGGCGCTCCATGTCTTGAATGCTCACTAGCAGCTTGCCTCAGGAGGTTCTGGGTTGGAGCTCCTGCAGTTACGAAAGCCCGAAAGCCAGAGCCTCTCAACCAGGAAGAGTTCTCTTTTGGCCCTGGGGGCCAGTAGTACAGGTTACCAACTATCCAATCATGAGCTTGCTATCCTGGCTTCCATTTGACCTCTGGCTGCTACAGGTTGAGCCCCTAAAGCGCAAAACAGAGCCCTTTGGTGCCGCAATGAGAAGAATATGTTTGCTTGGAAGGCACGGTCCTTGGGTTTGTAGGGATGTGGTCGAGACTCTCCAAGTCGCTGCTGAGCCTTGGTGAGTTATCTTCCTAGGGAAGGCGTGATAGTCATCTGTGCCAACAGATTTATATTGAAGAAGAAAAGCTCTGGAGGCTCTGGAGGCTCTGGAGAGATGTTTGTAGACTATCACTTAGTTGGAGCTGCTTTTTCACAGCCTTAATCACTGTGCTCTGAACAGAAGAAAGTGGATTTCTGAGAGTTCCAAGCCAGTCTGGTTTACATAGTGATTTCCCGGCCAGCCAGAACCACAGTGAGACAATTTCTTCTCAGGGCCTAGTAGTTTACCTGTTACTTAACAAAGAACAGAAATTAAAGATTATCCCATGAGGTCTTTTCCTTTGGGTTTTCATAGAAAGCGAATTTAGAGTCTGTCGTATTTGCATTGTCTGCCTTTACGGGAGCTGGGGCTTGGATTGGGGTTTAGTAGGACCTTAAAGCCTTTTTAGTGCTGTTAAGTACTGTTGAACCTGTGAGAATTGTCATACCTGGGCTGAGGTTACTCGCTTTTCTCTTGAATGCATTTCTAACGTCTTCTGTGAATGGTCAAAAGTCAAGAACAGACTTTTATGCCTGATTTCCATCCCAGAGTCAAGCAGCCCCTTCACTGGCATGTGTGGTCAGACTGGTCCCAAGACAGCCAGCTTTTCCCAGCATGTTCTGGTCAGTCTGAGAGTAGAAAGAGCCTCAGACTTATGATATCTCCAGGAAGTTCCTTTTGTAGGGTGCCTGAGCAGGAATTCTTCTCCCACCAAAAGATATACCTCAGAATTCCGGAAATAAGTCTACGTATGTATGTTTCCTGCCCTTTACTCTTTGCTATGTAGCCTGAAGCTGCTGTTGTCAAGGTACACAGAGCCTGGGAATTTTTTTCTTTCTAATTCTGGTCAAGATTGCAAAGATAACCACATCCGTGTTGAGCATATAGCTTACTGCATAGAGCCCTAGCCTAGCACACACACCACTATGGCTATTTCCAGCACTGTATAAGCCAGCACGGAGTCTCAGCTTGTGATGCCTGTAATCTTAGCACTCAGGAGGTAGAGGCATAAAGTTTAGAACTTCACCTTCAGCTACGTAGAATTTGTTTGAACCGAGCTAAGAACACATGCACTGTTTAAAAAAAAAGCAAACTCCATCTCCTCCCCAGAATTCCAATATTGCCATTTTGAAATAAGGTAGTGGGCGATGGACCCGATTTACATTCACTGAGACATGCTTCTTGTCTTAATATGTGATCTATCCCGAAAAGTGTTCCTAGTATATTTTTTAAAAAGTGTATTTTACTGCTTGTGGTTCTAATACACATAGGAGTTCTAGCTGGGTAGGGCTACTGGTTGCTTTTCCCCCTTGGCAGCTTACACAGCACCTTTGGAGACTACAACAGCCAGTCTTTGCGGAGGGGGGCTTTCATGGCAGTTCCGGTGGTATTTCTGCAAGTCCTGTGTGTGAAATGTCACATTTCCAGCAATACGGACTCACCGTTGCTTCTTGAAGGCCACTGAAAGCAGCAGCATTAGCCTGACAACTTTCAGGTTTTCTCACTCTCTCCAACTTGAAATGGGGCTTCTCATGCCTGCTACTGGGGGTTTTGTTATATAGTCTATACCTCTTGGGGGGAGCACTGTCAGCCCAAGTGGGATAACTGAGCTTAGAGAATATATTTTTCCTAAGCTAGTCTAAGTGCTCTTGCACATGCGTATACACACACACTTACATATCCTAAGCATGTATATGTGTTTATACACATAGACTTAGATGTATTATGTGTAAATTTAGGTAAACAATTCCTTATTTTTTCCAGACATCCTTAGTGTTGTTTTACCCTCTCTCTCTCTCTCTCTTTAATGACCTCCCTCTCCACCCCGCAATTAAAGGGCCACATTTCCCCCATTTCTCTCATTTGTGTACTGCTGTTCTCTAGTGCTATCCGCCCCCCATGGTACCTTTTTGCTTTGCTGGTTCCTGCGGCTACTCCAGGATACGTACTGCCATCCGAAGATTTGGAGCTTGGAGCTTCACATGAGGGAGACCACTCTTCATTTGTCTTTCTGGGTCTGGCTTATCTTGCACAATATATTTCCTAGCTTTATCCACTGCAGATTTAATAACTTCATCTTTTTTACAGACAAGTACTGTGGTAGAGCGTGTCTGTACTACATTTTCGCAATCCATTCATCACTTGAAGGACATTTAGGTTCTTCCCATTTCCAGACTATTATGAACAGTGCCGCAGTGAACATGCCTGAGCTCGTCTCTGTGGAATAGGACGTTTTGGCCATATGCCAAGGAGTGGTATATCGCTGGGTCCTCTAGTAGATTCAATTTTAGCTTTTCGAGACTTCTCCACACTGATTTTCAGAGCGACAACGTCACTTTTTGTCACCTATGGTGAGCAAGGCTTCCCTTTCCCATATCACTGCCAGCATTTGCTGGCAGTTCTTCTCGGCAGTTTAGCCATTTTCACTGGGGGAAGTTATTTTCAAAGTGGTTTTCATTTGAATTTTTCTAATTGCTGAGGATATTGAACACTTTTTGAGATTTGCTTTAATTATTTCTTATTCTGAGAGCCCCCTGTCCAGATTCATAGCCCATTTTTTTTTTTTTACTTTGGGTCATTTCTTTTCTTGAGTTTAGTGGTGTTATTATTTGTGTGAGTGCTCTGGACATTGTGGATATGAGTTGTTTGTCTGATGTACTGCTGACAAAGATTCTTATTCACTTTCAAGGCTTCCAAGCCAGTCCGAATCAAAATTCCCACATCCCTTACAGACTTAGAAAAAAATCTTGATTATTTCTTTTGCTGTAAGAAGCCTTTCATTTTATGAGTTTCCATTTGTCAATTGCTGATCTTAATTCCTGAGCAAATGAAATCCTATCCAGAATGTCCTTTCCTATGCTTATATCTTGTGGGGTAATGCCTATGTTTTACCCCCCAGTAATTCCAGCATTTCAGGTTTCATTCTGGGGCCTTTAGTCACTTAGTCCATTTGGCATTAATTTTTGTTCCATTTACATGCATGTTTGTTGTTGGTGTATATGCAAGGCTACTGGCTTGAAGTAGTTTTTTTTTTTTTTTGAGACCTTGTAGCCCTGACTAGCCTTGAATTCACTATGTAGACTAGGCTGGCCTCAAAACCACAGAGATCCCCCTGCCTCTGCCTCCTGAGTGCAGGGATTAAAGGCGTGCACCACCAACATTTGGCCTAGTTTTGTGGTTTGATTTTGTTTCCTGCCACTTTGTTGATCTTTTTTATATATGCCTGTATTTGGCTTGCCAGCACTTTTTCTTTATTCCCATAAAAAGTTCAGGCAATGCAGTAGCAGTAGCCATTTCTAAATCCAGTTCTGATGAAATTCGGTGTGGGGTGGAGGTACAAAGCCCCTAGGAATAACTGGCTGAACTGGGGAGCTCCAGGTTCAGGGAGAGACTTTGTCTCAAAAAAAAATAAGGCAGAGAACCAGGCAGTGGCAATACATGCCTATAATCCCAGCACTTGGGAGGCAGAGGCAGGCAGATCTCTGTGAGTTCACTACAGAGTGAGTTCCAGGACAGCTAGGGCTGTTACACAGAGAAACCTGGTTTCAAACCCCTCACCCCCCCCTAAAAAGCTAGAGAACAATTGAGAAAGACACCTGACATAGAACATCTGGTTTCCATATGCACAAGCACACGTGCATACACACCCTTCATGCACATCACTAGAAAGAAAAACCAATAATGTTATTTAGAGGTAAGATACTAGCTTCCATTTTGATCTCAGTTTATATGATTTTGAAGTGATCTTTGAGTCACTAAAGTCTTTGGCCTACAATTGAATTTTATTTCTTATCAAGCACATGGGAAATTTCTTTGAATTTTACTTGTCTCTCTGTATATTTTTCTAGATTTTGCTTTTAAAATGCTTTTATTTTATGTATGTGGGGGTTTTGCCTGAATGAATATCTGTCCACCAAGTGCATGTAGTACCTGAGCAGTCCAAAAGAGGGTGCTGGATCCCCTGGGACTGGAGTTACAGATGGTTGTGAGCTACTATGTGCTTAGAGGGCACGAGTGAGTGGGTCTCTGATTCTTCTCATATCTTTTCTTTAACTTTTATTGATTCTTCATGGATTTCACACCACACACTAAAATTCCACTTATCTCGCACCCTTATTCTCACATTTGCCCTCTGCTCTTGCAACCTCCTCCCAAAACCAAACCGAATTTAAAAGAAAAAACCAAACCAAACCAAACCAAACAAAATGAAACCAAAAAGGAGAATAATTTGTAATGGAAGCTGTAGTGTGGCCTGTTGTGTCACATGTAAACAGAGACTGCACTTTCATTTCCTGGCTGCCCAGACTCGAATAATCACACAGAAACTATATTAATCACAGCACTTTTTGGGGATGGCTCAGACATATTTCTAGCTAGCTCTTACATCTTAAATTAACCCATTTCTATTTGTCTATGTATTGCCGTGTGGCTGTGGTATTACCTCATTTTTTACATGTCTTGTTTCCTTAGTGGCTGGCTGGCATATGCTTGACTCCGCCTGCTCTCTCTCTATATCTCTATTCTGCTAAGCCACTGGCTGAACAGCTTTATTCATCAACCAATAAAAGCAATACATATACAGAAGGACATCCCACATCACCCACACAGTTTTTACCCTTTAGTTCATTTATCTTTACTTGTAAGTGTTCATTGCCATGAGACATTGGTCTGGCTCGAGGCCTCTGGCTTCTGCTACACCACCAATAATGGGCCCTCACTGGGCCTCCTCTTGCATATCCTATTGTCCTGTGTCATGGAGATCCTGCAGTTTGGATTTGAAGGGTTGTCCCCTTTACATGTGCCAACAGTTCCTAGATGATGAAGTGGATGTGGAGGTGGGCCAACTCATAATCCTAATTCTGGGCCTGGATGGGGGCTAGGTTGGCCAACCCGTCAGCTTTCCCTCAGCATCACTACCTGGGTGAGCGCTCCAGCACTGCCTTGGCTATTTCACCCAATGCAACCTGCAGCAAGGTGAAGGGCCAGCTCTCCTGCTCTCAGGTCCTCAGACCCTGGTCACCTATACTCACACCACCAGGACTAACTCTACTGTTTTGCCCGGGAGAGGTGCAGGGCCCTCTCTCCTGATTGCTGTAGGGGGCAGATGGGGCAGTGTGTGTGTGCCGGTTCAGCTCTCCTGCTTTCATACCCTCAGAGCTGGTTCACCTGCACACCTGACAACAGGGTCAGTGTTGCCCAGGTGGAGTGCAGGGCCTGCTGTTTTGTGAGGGCGGGACTAGTTCTCTCACTCTCATAACCCAGGGCAAGCTCTCTCTCATAGCAAGGGGTGGAGCTGGGCGGGGGAGGGCATCTTTCCCTCACCTATGCCACCAAATGGCAGACACAGGGGACAGGGTGAGATCTGTTGCTCCCACACTCTCAGGGCTGCCTCACCTGCATCCCTGTCGATAGGGATAATTCTAGTGTGCTGTCCTTGTATACTTGTCCCATAAGTCACGTTTGAAACAGGCTATGTATGTTAGCTATGTGCTCTAGGTCCTTAGAACAAACATCACACCAAACCCTCTCTTGGCACCCTTAAGTGAAGGATGCCACTCTTGCCTCTCTTGGGAGCATCAGCCTGTGCTTCTAAGATTGGAAGTGTGAGACAGAGGACAGCAGGAGGTACAAGCAGCTGGGGGGAATTCAGCTGGAACCTCCAGCTCACTCCTGCTTGATCCAGAAAGCCCCGTTCCTGTTCCTCTCTCTCCAAACCCCACCCTCTCAGAGAAACTCCAACAAAGAGAAGTCACCAAAAAGCCCAGTTCTGCATTCTTGGTGACCGTGGCAGCTCCCCCTGAAGTTGCCAGTAGCCCAAGAACCCACCTAAAGTGGTCAGTTTTTGACCATACTCAGGCACAAACCCAGCTTGTGGAGGACACATCATCACCCCTCCCCTACAGAGATGTATGCTTCCTGTTTTAGTTTGGCCACAATGACTTCTCTGCCCTGATCTCTGGGACTGGAGGACTCACCCAGGAGTTGCTTTACTTAAATAAACCCATTCTTTCATCTTTTCCGTTTGGCTTGATCTGGCTTACCGTTTGGTAGAGAAACCTATTATTGTGCTAGAAAACCCATTACTGGGTTCTGAGTCTGACAGAGCAGCTACTGAAGAATTCCAGCCCTGAATGGGGTGGGGGTGTGAACTTTTGCATCAGTAATGAAGTCGTTGGGGACCATGGGCTTTGGGAGTAGAGATACCTGCTTCTTCTCAGTGTCCCTCCACATCTTCTGTGACTCTGGAAGATCCCAGGAACTGATGTGGGAGTGTCATATCAATCTGTTGATTTCATTGGCTGAGCAATAAAGAAACTGCTTGGCTGGCCCTGATAGGTTAAAGCATAGGTGGGAGGAGAAAACAGAATAGGATGCTGGGCGGAAGAGGAAGTGAGGTCAGACTCTGCTCTGCTTCCAGAGAGACTTGACAGCTCTGCTCTCTGGAGCAGAGACGCCATGCTCTGCTCTCCTGATAGCTCTGCTCTCTGAGGCACACACGATGAAGCTCCAACCCAAGATGGACATAGGCTAGAATCTTCCCGGTAAGCGCACCTTGGGGTGCTTACACACATTATTAGAAATGGGTTAGAACAATATGTAAGAGCTAGCCAATAAGAAGCTGGAACTAGCCTGGCCAAGCAGTGTTTAACAGAATACAGTTTGTGTGTTGTTATTTCGGGCATAAGCTAGCCAAGCAGCCGGGGTGTTGGGGACGCAGCCCCGCCGCTCCTATTTCAACAAGGAACGAAGAACCACAAGGTGGCTACAGTAATGTAGCACACTGGGTGTTTCCTGAGTTTTTAAGGGCTATCTCATTTACTAGAAGCTATTTAAGAAGTTACGGTATTGAAAAAAAATAAAGATTTTAAATATTAGTCTCATTCTGAAACTTCGAGAAGATATCTTAAGTGTCAGTCAGCGTATGCTCTAGGGAAAAGGGACAACATGCCTGCTGGGTTTAGCTCAGGGGACAAAAGAAAGAGCCTCATTATGGACTGGGTGGGATAGGTTCTTCTCTTCCCTTCGAAGCAGCAAGACTCTGGCAAAGTGACTGAAATGTCCTGTGTTTGCCATGGAAAGGGATAGAAGAGAAGAGTTTGCGGAGCAGCCTAAATTAAAAGACACTGGGCTGCTTCCCAAGAATCCCATGAATGGCCTATATAAGAAAGTTTCTGAGAGATCAGGTTGAACTAAAATTCTGAGTATGACCAGAGTCAGCTCTATCTAGATAAACACCGTCTCTCCCTAGGGTCTTCTTGTCCTAAATCTCTTGTATATTTTTTGTCCTAAGTGGTAGGAGAAGGGGTAAGCCCAGCATGACAGGTGAATAAAAAAGAAGGTGTGGGTCAGTGAAAACCTACTATGCAATTTGGAAAGCTCTGGAAAGCTCCTGAAATACAAAAGGCCTCCATAAGGTAGAACGGCAATTTCATCTCATGCAAGGAGGCCTTGTTATTCTGTTTAAAGGAAATGTCTTCAATAACTTACACACATATTTTACTAAACCAGAAAGCACATGGAACAAACTTATTGAGAGTCTACAATCTTTATTAAGATGTGAATGATTTGAAAATATGACTATAACAATGTATTGTTGATGACAGAAAATTAATCCGTGTATCTGACACCTGGTGAGAGTCAAGGTCTCCTCCACAGTCTTCAGAGAGAGAGGTTACGGGAAGCCGGAGGAGAACCTCTGGGTGCTCACAGTCTCATATATCTTCTGTGTTTCTCTCTCCTCTTCTGAAACCATCTCTACAGTGATTGAAGAAAAGGAATCGGTTCAGCACATTAAACTTTAAGGACCACGGCTGAAAAGGCTGTCATGTAACCTAACATATCAGTGATCATTTAGACCGCACAGAAGAACCTGCTGTCTCACTGCCCTAATTCTGTGAGGGGCTGAGGGGCTGGCACAGGGTCCAGTGCTTGCCTGGAATGTGGGAGGCCCTGGTTTCCACCCCAGCACTGCAGAATAGTCCCAGGACAAATGTCCAGAAGTTGCATGTCTTTTCCCTTCTCTACAGTAATCCACTCTGGAGGATGTGAGCAGCATTTTCAGGCAGATGCACCAGTGTTTACATAAACTTTATGAGTGCTGGGTTCAGCCTGTGAACTATCACCTCACTTAAATTGTTCCTGTAAGGATAAAATCTATACTTCATTTTTAGTATTTCAAGTAGTTTAGGGTCATGGAGCCACTAGTCAAACTAATTTGAATAGTTTATATATCACAAACCCAGTAAGACTCCACAGAGAAACCCTACCCAGAGGATATCAGTATTACAAGGAATAATATATGGAATATCTACTTATTTATCTAGATGTAATTAATATCTCTGTATATATACTACATACCTATTTTATAAATTAAAACATATATGCTCATAATTTATTCATAGGATACATGCAAGTGGAACATATATGTGTCTATAGAGTAAAAGCAGTTTTTAGTACTATTCTTTGTTTCTTTCAGAAGTTATGTTCCGTTATGGGATGTGTCCTTTCTGTAGGGAGGCTTCATTATTTCATTTCTACTCACAAAGGACATAAAGCTCAAAAGTCATTATGAGGGGGATGCAGAGATGCTCAGCAATTAAGAGCACTTGAGGCTCTCGCAAAGGACTAGAGTTTGGTTCCCAGCACCTATTGTGGGTGGATCACAACCACCTGTAACTCCAGCTCTAGGGGGTTGATGCATCTTCTGGTACTGGTACTTGTACACGTGTTGTATATGCACACAGAGACACACACATAATAAAATTAGAAAAACAAATTTTAAAAATAATTTTCAAAGTGTTAAGCCAACAACAAAATAATTTCATAGATAAAAGAGCCCAAAACCTAAAGTAAGTTTTAGAATGACTGTCCTGACAAATGGCTTTTTTCAGTTTACTGACCTTCACCACGGCTTCATTCACACCCATCCATCTTGCTAGTTGTTTTCTGAGGGCAAAAATAGCAGATGTTCAGTATTTAGCATTAGAGATGAAATATGTGAAAGCTATTTCATATTTGTTTTAAAATATTAGGCTCATCACCCACCTTCTGTGACATTCACCTTTAAGGCTTTGGAGCTTTAAACAAATTCTACAAGCATTTTTTTAAATTAATGTACCATTCACAGACATGAAAACCCAAGCATGACCCCAATAAGCAATTTTAAAAGCACCAACACAGGCACCAATAACCTCAAAAGAAATGCTCTTAACACTGGGTGTAGTGGTGTAGGAGACTTTGTCTCTAAAAACAAAAGAAAACAAAACAAAGAAAAATCTACAAAGCAAATACACAAGCAAAACCCTGTGTGAGGCCCTTTGCCTGGACAGAAGGATTAAACTCAAAAGAGGATGGATAAATAAAGAGCACATGAGGATTTTTAATATTCAGCTCATGCGCAAGAATGTCCAATGTGATCCATCATTGGGGGAAATAGAATATTACCTTTATTTTAATTATTTGGTGTGTGTGTGTGCGTGTGTGTGTGTGTGTGTGTGTGTGTGTGTATACATGCACATGTGCCCCAGAACCACAGCAAACAAGGGGAGGCTAAAGGATGCCTGATGGAAGTTAGTTTCCTTCTTCTACCACGGATGTGGATTCTGAGGGTGGAACTTAGGTTCTCCAGCTTGGTGGCAAGTGCTTTTACCAACTGAACATCTCACTAGCCCCAGGAAATAAAATATTTAAAGCATAACAGACAGGGAACATTAGAAAAACCTTCCAGAATACCTTTCTTGAATTCCTAGAGTAAGAGAGGCTCAGGTAAAGGGTCCTTGCAAGTTCCAGGCCAGCCAGGACTACAGAGTGAAATTACCCCTCAATAAATAAGAATAAACAGAAAAAGAAACCCAGAAAAGCTGGAGCATGCCTTAGATCTAAGTCCAATATTAAGTATTGCTTTTATGAACCCTTTTTTGTGGAATAGGTAGCAAAAAGGGAGGCCAAAAATAGGAGGAGAAAGTTGGGGTCAGGCTTCGCAGTACATTTAAACCAAGCACTTAGGGGGCAGAGGTGGGTGTTTCTCTGGCTTTAAGGCCAGTCTGCTCTACTGGCCTCAAATGTGAGTTCCAGGCCAGGAAGGGATTCATAGTGAGACCCCGAAGGTGGGGGTTAAGGAGAGAAATGTTCCAATGAGTTCATAATTATAAAAATTACAAAAGAAAAACAAGATGTGCAGAGTTATCTAAACTTTTCACAAGAGAAGGATGTCATTCTGTATTATCCCAAACATAACCTCAAGCTTACACGCCTCTTTTAAGAGGACTTTACTAATATAGCAGACATGACCTGAAGTTTTCCACTTGATTTATTTACATATTATAAAATACATTTATTCCCATTTTGCACGACTATTACAGTTTCAGAGGGTGAGTCCATGACCAATACGACAGGAAGCAAGGCAGCAGGTAGGCAGGCATGGTGCTGGAGCAGTAGCTGAGTGCTTACATCTTCATCGACAAGCATCGACAAGCACTCGGCCGGGGGTGGTGTTAACTGGGAATGCCATGGGCCTGCTCCAGAATTATAGTGCAGGACACAGGATCCAGCAGCCCAAATTTTTCAGGAGTCTAATATTTCAAGAGGCAAGTGTTTTGGGGGGCTGACAAGATTGCAAAGTGGGGTACTACTGGCCTGCTGGCCTGCTGGCCTGCTGACCTGAATTTGATGCATTGACTTACTCCTACAACTGTCCTCTGACCTCCACATGTGCCAAATGGTGTGTGTGAACGTACACACACACACACACACACACACACACACTCCACACTCACTAACGCACACCGACAAGTAAATGGAGTTAAATAAATAATATGTAATTAAAAAAAATAAACGACGGCATGTCGAGGACCAGGGAGAAAGTCAACTGTCATGGGGGACATGCTCTCCTTAAGTAAGGCATCAGGCCAGGCAAAATCCTTACCTTGCTTTAACGCCGAGGGAGCCACTGGCCTGGAAGATGCGCTCCAGTTCCTCCAGCTGCCACTGGTTGAATCGATGGCGTAGGCGACGTCGTGGCACCTGCCTCGGCCCACTATCTGGAATCGGTACCGCCGGCACTCTCTCGCCACCCACACGATCAGGAATCCGCTCATTTGGTTGCTGCTCACTCCCGTGGTCTCCGTTGGTATCACCATCATCCTTGTTCATGTCATCATCTACGGGGCGTGAAGTGCCAGCAGCAGAATGGCTTTCGCCATTTGACTCCTTTTCTGTTTCCCGTACTGCTGCTACGGGTCCACATGCTGACTGGCCCTGTCCACTCTCTTCCTCATTTCTTCCGTCTTCAGCGGGTAAAGCTTTCATACCTGGAAGTGGGGAAACAAAAAGATGAGGCATCAGGCGAGGGCTCGGCATAGGTGTAAAATCACGGCGAAGCCGGAAGTGTGCTGTGCCGTGTCCAACCATCTCTCCCGAACCCTTACTCTCATGGAGATTGTTAAACCACCATTCCCAACCACTTACTGACCATTCCCTCCTATCCTGTCAGTCTCATCAACTCCCAGATTGAACAAGTAGCTGATCCTGTAACACCACATACCTTGAACGCTGTCCATTTTTGTTCTACGTCTACCAACTGTGACGGAATCTTCGGAAGTTCGGTATAAGAGTAGAACTGTGACCCTTGACCTGGAAGAGATTTTTTCCCGCCTACTCCCTATATACAATGTGTCCAGTTATAGATGTACTGTCCTGGCTTCTTGCGGGTTGATCCCTGAGGTGCCTACATAAGAGCAGTTTGATGCTTCAGTGAGCAGCATGATTTTTTTTTAATTTATTAAAGATTTCTATCTCTTCCCCACCGCCGCCTCCCCTTTCCCTCCCCTTTCCCCAATCAAGTCCCCCTCCCTCGTCAGCCCAAAGAGCAATCAGGGTTCTCTGCCCTGTGGGAAGTCCAAGGACCACCCTCCTCCATCCAGGTCTTATAAGGTGAGCATCCAAACTGCCTAGGCTCAGCAGCATGGTTTTGAAGGGAGGGCAGGGTTATTAGAAAAGTAGACCAGATATGGCCTTTAAAATACCATCTCAGCTAAGTCCTCTGACCTTGGTGAATTATCTTTCTAGAGAAGGGGTGGTGGTCAACTATGGAAAACAAATCTTAGGGCATAAGAAGAGATTCCTCAGTAGCTCTGGAGATATTGGGGACATTTTGGAGAATTACCTCTTGGTCTAGTGTCCCACCCAAGGTCCTTGGTAGTTGGCAGAGACAATAAATGAATGCGATTATCTAGGAGGCCTCTGCCTTTGAGTTTTTGCAGAGTGTGAAGTTAGATCCTGTGGTTGCTTTAATGCTAATGACCCCTATAGACTTATATATTTGAATGCTTGTTCCCCAGTTGGTAGAACTATTTTGGAAAGATTGGGAACTATAGCCATGTTAGAGGATGTCTGGCCTTGTTGGAAGAGGCATGTTGTTGGAGGTGGGCTTTGAAGTCTCAAAGGCCCACGGCATTCCCAGTTAACACCACCCCCGGCCGAGTGCTTGTCGATGAAGATGTAAGCACTCAGCTACTGCTCCAGCGCCATGCCTGCCTACCTGCTGCCTTGCTTCCTGCCATATTGGTCATGGACTCACCATCTGAAACTGTAAGCAAACCATCAGCTAAATGCTTTCTTTTATAAGTTGCCTTTATGGTGGTATCTCTTCAAGCAATAGAAAAGTAGCTAAAATAGAGCCTGCTTGCTTCCATGTTCTGACTTTGCAGGAGCTTGGGCAGGGTTGCAGGACCTGGGGCTGTTCAGCAGGCAGATCGATGGGATCATCTTCACCAGGGCTACTGAGGAGGAGCTTAGTAGTACTGTCCAGACAACATGAGCACTGGCAAAGAGTGAGAACAGTCACACCTGTGCTGAGGTTCCTCACCTTTCTCTTGAACGCATTTCTAACATCTTCTGTGAATGGTCAAAGTGTCAAGAGCAGGCCTTTGTGCCTGGTTTCCATCTCAGCGTCAAGCAGCACCTTCACTGGCATGTGGTCAGACTGATTCCAAGGCAGCCAGCTTTCCCCAGCATGTTCTGGTCACTCTTAAAATGGAAGGGGCCCTAAAGTACTAGTGTCTGTCCAGACACACACTATTTGGGGCTGGGAATATTCTGGAGCTCTGGTGCTGAAATTCTTCCAGAATAAGATTTACCTCACAGTTCTGGTAACTACCTCACCCCTAAATCTACATATTTGTCATTCCTGAATTTTCTTCCCTCTTTCCTCTAAATACTGACATTGCTTTTGTCAAAGTATCAAGAATATGAGATTTTTCTTTCTAGTCTGACCAGAATAGTAAAAACATACATTTCTGAGCTGGGGTTGTAGCTCAGTTTGCAATAGTTCTTACCTAGCATGCTTAAAGGCACAGGATCCCTATGAGCTGCATAAAGCCAATATGATGTGTGCCAGTTCTGTAATGCTATCAGTTGAGGAGTTGGACGCTGTAACGCCAGAGTCATCCTAGTCTACAAAGTGAGTTTGTGTTCAGTAAGGGACACATGACACTATCTAAAAATAGAAAATGACACTCTGTCTAAAAAAAGACAACCATTTCTCTCTACCAATTATGCTATTTCTATTTACAGTAAACAAGTGAGCAGGGGGTCTGATTTAATTTTGAAAATTCACTAATGTGTTTTTGTCTTATTATGTAAACTATCTGGAGAATATTCCCTGTATGTTTGAAAAATATATATATATATTACTTCTTGTGGTTAGAATTTCCAGTTTACCTTTTAGGCTTTAATATAGTGAGTTCACATTGCCTTAGAATGCTCTATTTTTATTATATATTATTAAAAATGATATATTAAAATCTATATTGTTATAGAACTGTCATTGTCTCACTTCATATTATTATTTCAGGTGAGCTTTTTTAAAATGTTTTTTTTTTGGCACAGAATTTCATGTAGTCTCACTAGTCCCAGAATTCCCTATATCTTAGGATAACCTTGTTCTGGTCCTCTTCTACCTCTCTCCCATTTTCTGGGATAATAACATTGCTACCAACATCCCCTGCTAACTTTTTGAATAATTGGTTATATAAGATATGAAATTATCCATTGACAGGGCTTTAAATTTTATTTTCAATGCCTTAAATATGTTGTCCAAGGTATTTTATGACCTCCATGTTTTCTGAGGGCACTATTCATAATATTGATATGCCATTGGATGTGATGCTACTTCTCTCTTGCTGTTATCATGAACAGGTGAGCTTCAGTGTAAATATCAAGCTTACTATGTTTTAAGGTGGTTAGGCTTTCTTACATGACTAGTAATTTATCCCTTTATCCTATCATTTCTATATCATTTTTCATTTTTTTCTTTAGAAAGAGATCTTTGAATTTAACTCTTTAGTTGTTTTTATTTGCTTGGGATAATGCTCTTGTACACTATAAAGATTTGTCACTTGTATTAGTTGAATGAAACACTGATTGGACAGTATCCAGGCAGAAAGTATAGGCAGGGCTACCAGACTCAGAGAATTCTGAGAAGAGGAAAGGCAGAGCATGAGTCACCAGTCAGATGCAGAGGAAGCAAGATGAGAATGCCTCACTGAGTAAGGCATCAAGCCACATGACTAAACATAGATAAGAATTATGGGTTAGTTTAAGTTGTAAGAGCTAGTTAGTTATAAGCCTGAGTTAATAGGCCAATCAGTTTATAATTAATATAAGCCTCTGTGTGTTTCTGTGGCTGAGCAACCAGGCAGAACAGAAAATTCTGTCTACATTGCCTACCACCAATAACAACTTGTAACCAACCCTCCTTAAATGACAATACACATCCATAACACATTTTTGGGAAGGTGGGTATAGTTCTCTAGACTATTCCTGTTGTTTGGGGCACTAACATCTTTGGAGAAACCTTAAATCAGGATAATTGTTAGCACTTATCTTTGTCAGGATAATTGCTAGCAAAAGTCAGCTGGAGTAATCTGTGAGACTGAATCATCTCAGTCAGCAGCCTCAAAGCTGCTGGATCACCTGGGGCATCATTTAAATTGGTATCTGGTCCACTTTCTCTGAAAATGTATAAACTTTTAAAGGTAACATACAAATCTGTATTAGTATAAGTATAGATTGTGCTTTGTACATGAGTCAGTTAAAGATGACTTTTTGTTATGTGTTTAAGCAGGTAAAATATACACCACATGTCTTGTAGTCCTCCTAGGTTTATTTCTTTAGGTTTTTAGCCAGGATTTCCAGGGGGATCTTCCTCAATCAAACCTGATTTTCTTTAACCTGGAATGAATCCATAGCCTTTCATTTCCTGTGGAAATAAAAGCATAACCTCTTCCCCCAAATAACATATTTTGACTTAAAATTTGAAGTAATTTTTAAAATATATAGGTTGGTTGAATCTAAAAGTTTTAAAATCCAGTTTCTCTTAGCAGTCAAAAATTTAAAGACAATAAAAAACATACAGGATCCAGATTCTCTGTGTGTTTTTTATCTTTATGTAGCTTATTATATTTTTTTTCTTACTGTATTCCTTTTTAAGGACTTTATTTAACTTTTTTTCTTTTCTCTCCCAAACCTGTATATGTTTTTAAATACACTGTAACCTGTTTAGAGGTTTATTCCTGTCTGAATCTGTCTTAACTGCATATTTGTAGCCTTTTCTGTCTGCATGAACAACCCTCACCCCCCCGCCCCGCCCCCCAAATCTTCCATGCAGCATGTAGTCTAAGCCCATAGGCAGCAGCTGAGAGATGATACCTCTCTGTACTGGGGCCCATATGAAAGACTGCAGGCATGAGAAACACAAGAATAAGAAGCCGAGTTTAGCTCTGTTTTTGGTGCTTTGAACCTTTTTTTAAAGAAAGCCTTTTCAGGTCTTATGTGGATCTACGTTGGATAGTGGGTACCATTTGTAGTCAGAAGTTTCTGTCCTGTCAGCCTGCTCCTGAATAACCAACAGCTACTTCCTGCTGCAGGAGCTCCTTCTGCTCCTTTAGCCAATAGCCTTTGATATACCATCCCACTGGGGTGTGGTCTCTTTCACTTTAAAAAGAAGCAGCAGCCCTCTTCTTGCTCTTTTGCTTCGGACTCCTTTCTTGGATAACATATAGTTATCCTCCTGGATATTGGAAGTAGACAAGATTGCCAGGCAAAAGTTGGGAGCATGGGGGTGGGGTGGGGTGGGGTGGGGTGGAGTGGGGGTAAGAGGATATGGGGAAAGAGAAGGGAGAAGGGGAGGATTGGGGAGAGCTTGGGGGAATGGGATGGTTGGGATGGAGGAGGGTTGGATATGGGAGCAGGGTAGTAGATATCTTAATTAAAGGAGCCATTTTAGGGTTGTCAAGAGACTGGACTCTAGAGGGGTTCCCAGGTGTCCAAGGAGATGTCCCCAGCTTGTTCCTTGGGCAGCAGAGGAGAGGGAACCTGAAATGGCCCTATTCTATAGCCACACTGATGAATATCTTGCATATCACCATAGAACCTTCATCTGGCGATGGAAGGAGATAGAGACAGAGACCCACACTGGAGCACTGGACTGAGCTCCCAAGGTCCAAATGAGGAGCAGAAGGAGGGAGAACAAGAGCAAGGAAATCAGGACCACGAGAGGTGCACCCACACACTGAGACAGTGGGGCTGATCTATTGGGAGCTCACCAAGGCCAGCTGGACTGGGACTGAAAAAGCATGGAATAAAACCAGACTCTCTGAACATGGTGGACAATGCTGACTGAGAAGCCAAGGACAATGGCACTGGGTTTTGATCCTACTGCATGGACTGGCTTTATGGGAGCCTAGTCTGTTTGGATGCTCACCTTCCTAGACCTGGATGGAGGCGGGAGGACCTTGGACTTCCCACAGGGCAGGGAACCCTGACTGCTCTTAGGACTGGAGGGGGAGGGGGAGGAGGAGAAGGTGGAAATTTTTAATAAATAAATAAAAAAAATTTAAAGAATACACAATAATATACATAAAAAGAAGAGATTCTGTTAATTACCTAGATTACAGAACAGGTTTACAGAAAATTAGGACACAAAAGGCACAAATTAGGAGAGACCGGTTAAAGACTCTTAATGACTTCCAAAGATTGTTAGGAGACATTTCCAGTCTACAACCAGATTTTGGGATAACACCTGATCTAATAATTCATTTAAACAAAACCTTAGATGGTGACAAAGATTTGAATATTCCCAGAGAATTAACAGCTGAAGCAGAAAAGGAACTGACGATGGTTGAGGAAAAATTACAGGAGGCACATGTCGATAGGGTAGAATCCAAATCTTAGTTGTATTCTAGTCACACTGCCTTCCAGAATTTCTCCTATGGGAAAGGTATTATTTTAGAATGGATTGTTTTTTACTACGCAACTCTAGTAAAAAAATTAAAAACTTATGTTGAAAAGGTCTCTGAATTAATTATAAAAGGTAAACTAAGACTTTGTCAACTAGCAGGTATAGATCTAGCAGAAATTATAATGCCTTTCCCTGCTGATGAAATAAAAAAGTTATGGGAAGACAATGAACCATGGCAAAGGGCTTGTGCTAGTTTTTTTTTTTTTGGGAGAAATTAATAGCAACTATTCCAAAAGTGGTAGACTTAACCTTATAAAGAGAGCAACAAGCTAAGGAGATTATGAAGAGATACCCTACTTGCTCTTTATATAACCTAACACCACTACCTGCAGGGACTAATCCAAAGGGTACTCAAAGGAAAGAAATCTGGCAGATGGATGTGTTCCACTTTGCAGAATTTGGCAAATTAAAATATGTATACCACACCATTGACACTTATTCAGGCTTCCAGTGGGCAACTGCTTTAAGCTCAGAAAAAGCTGATTAGTACATTTATTAGTAGTTATGGCCATCATGGGTATACCTGCACAAATAGAGACAGATAATGGTCCAACTTATGTCTCTAGGAAAATGAAACGGTTTTTTGCTTATTATAGTATTAAGCATGTTACAGGTATACCTCACAATCATAAAGGTTAAGCAGTTATAGAAAGATCAAATCAAACTATAAAGGATATGCTGAATGAACAGAAAGGGGTAGAAAATGCCCCCAGAAATAGATTACATAATGCTTTATTAACCTTGAATTTTCCTAACGCCGAAGAGAAAGGGACAACAGCAGCAGAAAGACATTGGATAATGGAAAAGTCTGCTGAACTGAATCAACCAGTTTATTTCAAGGATGTGCTGACCTCACAATGGAAGCCAGGAGATGTGCTATGTTGGGAAAGAGGTTTTGCTCTTGTTTCCACAGGAGAAGAAAAATGTTTACATTGACCCATACATTCCTTTATGTCCCCTATCATGATCCTTACCCTGACCACGTTGCACCAAAGATGAGCAAGAGGAATATGGACAATCTCTAGGGAGACAGTGTTAATCCAGAAAGAGCTGGTTCTGGCCATACCTGGGATTTCATACCCACCATGAAGTCAGAGAAACTTTCCAAGAGGCTACTCCCATGAATCTCAGGAAACAACAAAGTGTATTAATTTAGGCAGCTCCCAGATTTGTTTACAGTTCTCCATTTCTGTGGAGACTACACCGCATTAGCAGCCATTCTGCCAGAGGTCCTGCTGCTTCAAAAGGAACAGAAGAACCAACCCACCCAGCCCAGAAGGAGGCTCCTTTTTCTTGGCTCCTACTCCTAGCCCAATTTTCTCCCTGAGAGGAGCTGGCTTGACACTTTAAAAGGTATATTTGTAAAGTATACAGTTCTTGAGGTTTCAGAAACAAATTCATATTTAAACTAATTTTCCACCCTTGTAATTTCTTAAACAGTTCCTGACTAAGTTTTGACGTCACTCAGAATTTCAAGAAACACCCAGAACCCAATATTATTGTGCCCACTCTGGTGGCTCTCAGTGGCAAGCACACCACAGTGTCATTTTCTGGTTTCCGATGGTGCAGAGGGACATGTAATGGAAGCTGGATGTCGTTTTTTTAATGCTGCCATGAGGATCTGTCTCTAGCAGCTCAGGGTTTGAAGGAGAATCATGGAGTTGGTGAATTAATCACTCAACTTGACTTTTCTATCTGAGAAAGTAAAGCTTAATTCTCTGGGGCCAATGAGAGGGGCTAAAGTTAACTTTGTGCTGGCAAAAAAGAAAACACACACACACACACCTAGGGTCTTTCTATCATCTTTTGTCTCTGTTCTCTTTATTTTTCCTTTAGAGCTTCTATGTCCCAACAAAATCTTTCAGGCAATACAAAATTACAATGTGGTTACATTTAATTTTTTCAAGTGAATAATTATAA
>NW_026068081.1:3081139-3084039 GCF_014885135.2 Alexandromys fortis
CGCTCAGCTATTAAACATACGCCTTTCTAAACTTTAAATAGACCCCCAAGATTGTCTGCCTCAAAGCCATTAACAGAAGCATCTTTCTGTAACCTTAAGTCATATGTAAAGCTTTGTTTCAGCTATGATGCACACTGAAACCTGTGACAACATCTCCCAACATCAAGATTAAAAGAACTTGAGCTATCTGGGCTTCTGGGACTCAAGAGTTTTCCTTAATCATTAACCTAAGCCACAGTCTATACGACTCCTCAAGAGAAACTAGCCGTGTGACACTTTATTGTTCTTCTTTTCCATCCTCAGCAGCCCCTGCTTTATCAGGGGTGGGGGCAAACCATGTCTTGCTTTTACCTATGTTAGTTTTCCCAATAAGCTAAGCTCTATCACAATCCCTTACTATATTTATTAAAGATTTTCAATCTTGAAAATCCTATTTAAACCAACAGTATTATTGTATAAATCATTGCTTCAGTTAAACAGTACAGCTTAGCAGGAAATCATCTTCATAACAATCCACAGGTTAAATGCCCAATAGGACAAGATATTTCCATGACATGATCACACTACATTAAACTCAGTGGGGATTTCCCACACCCATTCACACCACGCAAGATACCAGAGAAAAATGGCAGCGGCGAGCATGTAAAGACAGCAGTAGCCAGAGACACTCTGGGGCCAAAGCCCTCAGAGACCTAGCCTAACTGAGATTCACCCATGAGAGATTTGGCTCCTGGTGGTCTGACCCCCCAAACTTCAATTGCCACGTGCTGCTCCTCTGACATGGCCTTCGACATTTTCCCTTCTCTCATAGCCCTCAAGTGGTTAAATTGATTATGCAGTGGGCATGCCCACCTGTGCAGAGCTGGAATTACTGAGGGGCTGCTCCGTCAGACTCATGCCCCTGCCACTTATATTAACTACTCTGCAAAGAGCCGTCACCTCCTCAACTCTCTCTCATCCTGCACAAGACTCAACTCCAAACAGATCAAAGCCCTCAACAAAAGAGCTGGTGCCCTGAACCTGATAAGGGAGAAAGTGAGAAATGTGGTTCAACATACCAGCACAAGAAAGGACTTCCTGAGCAGGCCTTGCTGGTGTGGGCATTAAGACCAACAACTAGCCAATGGAACCTCATGAAACTAAAAGGCTTTAGCACAGTGGAAGAAAAACATCCTTTTGGTAAAGAGGCAGGATATAGAATGGGAAGAAAATCTTTGCCAACTATATAGCTGACAAAATCTATATATCTCAAAAACCTAAACACCAAGAAGAAAATCCAATTTAAAATTGGGACTTGAAATTAAACAGAGAGTACTCAAAAGGGCCATTGCATTTATGAATTCAGTGGTTGCGGCTGTGGCTGCCCATAAAAGATCTGCACAGGACAAAGCTGGTCAAAATGCCGGCATAAATTGGGGAGGGCCTCATGAAGTTCTACCCCAGCTTGGTGGGGGAGAATTGTGTATTTTGTCAATCATGTTTTAAATAAACGCTGACTGGCCAGGCAGGAAGTATAGGTGGGTCAACCAGACAGGAAGTAGAGGCGGGGCAATGAGAACAGGAGAATTTTGGGAAGGAGGAAGCCCATTCCTCCATATTTTTTCCCAGATCACTGAAGAAGCAGGATGTGACCTGCCCCGCTAAAAAAAAAGGTACTGAGCCATGTGGCTAACATAGGTAAGAATAATGGGTTAATATAAGTGCTTGACGCTGAGATGGAAACCAGGCACAAAGTCCTGCTCTTGACACTTTGATCATTCACAGAAGATGTTAGAAATGTGTTCAAGAGAAAGGTAAGGAACCTCAGCACAGGTGTGACTGTTCTCACACTTTGCCAGCATTCATGAAGGCTGGACACAGTAGCCCTGGTGAAGATGAGCCCACCGATCTGCCTGCTGAACAGCCCCAGGTCCTGCAACCCTGCCCAAGCTCCTGCAAAGTCAGAACATGGAAGCAAGGCAGGATCTAACTTGCTGTGGAAGTCCAAAGAAGAGCCTCCCAGATAAACACATTACTTAGTATCCATTCTCTGCCAAGTTGCAAGGACCCAATGTCAAGACTAAGAGATATTGTCCTCACATTTCCACAAGGCCTTAAAAGCTTCTGGTGGATCTTTTCTTACCCCCTGCAAATCGGTTCCTGTGGTTGACCACCACCCGTTCCCTAGGAAGATAGTCACCAGGATGAAAGGGCTCACGAAGTTGCAACTCGGAAGGCGCCTTCTATTCCGTTGTCCAGGTGCCATCCGTTCCCCCACAAACACATCCAGCTCACTCAACCTTCAGACTGCACTCAGTTTTGCCCCTGAGGATCGCAGACCATAGCAACTGCAGGCCAACTGGAAGCCAGGACGGCATGGCCAGGATTGGATACACGCTAATTACAGACTACGGGAAGGCGGGGGGGGGGGGGGGGGGGGGGGGGGGGGGGGGGGGCGGGGGCTCGGGGACCCGGGGACCCGGAAACCGGAAGCTAGCCCTTGACGGTTGAGGAGCCTCACTCCCAGAGCGGTAGAGGGCTCCAACTCAGAAGCTATAGAGACATAGCAAGTCCTTGGCGCTGAGAGACCTTACTTCCGGACCGGCAGGAGCTTCAGCTCCGACTCGTCAGAGGCACGCGGCCAGCAAGCCGCAAGCCACTGCGACGCCGGCATTCTTGAAGGACATGGATCGTCAAAACTTCGATTACCTGCTTTACATGGGACTTGACGACGACGACGATGACAACTGGGATGGTCAGTGCGTGCTAGGAACGGTGGGGTGGTGCTGTCCATAGGGGGAGGAGCGTCCACAGAGGCGGCTGGACAGGCCCCGTGCACTGGCGTCGCCTGTAGGCACTCGACTTCACGGGACATCGCAGCATCCGAGGCCCTGTCACCTCGGTGCCCTTTCTGTTTCCCA
>NW_026068081.1:3090177-3090775 GCF_014885135.2 Alexandromys fortis
TCACGTCTGTCCTCGGTGTTGAACTCAGGCATGCAGGCAAGCGCCTATTCGTCTGAGCCATTTTGCTACAGTGGTGAGTGCGAGGGTGATTGCAGGGCCAGCATCAGCTACAGAGTGGAAGGTTATCTTTAGATCTCCTGAGTGACTTGGGAGCATGGGGGTCACAGGAGAGAGGAGAAGGGGAGAAGAGAGGAAGAGAGGGGAGCAGACAAAAATGTGTAGCCCAATAAACCAATTTCAAAAAGAATGAGCTGGGCAGTGGTGGCACATGCTTTTAATTCCAGCACTCAGGAGGCAGAAGCAGGCAGATCTCTGTGAGTTCAGGGCCAGCCTGGTCTACAGAGCTCGTTCCAGGACAGCTAGGGCTCTTACACAAAGAAACCATGTCTCGAAAAAACAAATAAACATATATACACACACTTGTGTATGGTTTTTACTACATATAACATATATTAATATATTATATTATCTAATTGATTTTTTTTTGGTTTTTCAAGACAGGGTTTCTCTGTGGTTTTTGGAGCCTGTCCTGGAACTAGCTCTTGTAGACCAGGCTGGTCTCGAACTCACAGAGATCTGCCTGCCTCTGCCTCCCAAG
>NW_026068081.1:3091277-3094980 GCF_014885135.2 Alexandromys fortis
ATTGGATATTGTACGATATATTAAATATAATGTATGATTTATTAAATACTCTATATTGACTATTATATGATATACATTAAATATCTTATATGATGTATAACGTATATATTTGGTTTGTAATATAGATTAAAAATGAAAAGAAAAAACAACCCAAACTGAGTGGGGTGGTTCAGATTTGTAATCTCATTGCTTGGGATTTGGAGGCAGGTAGATCAGAAGTTCAAGGTTATCTCAGTTCTGTGATGAGTTCCAGGCTAGCACCATCTCCATTAGACCATTTGTGTTGAGAGTGAGACTATGTTCCACCATGCTATTTTTTTCTATCAGGGGTGGAGAAGTGTGGGGGTGACTTTCTCTTCTGACTTTCCGATAGAAGACCTCACTCTGTAGCAAGGCTGTCCAGGTACTTGCAGGGAGTCTTCGACCTCAGTTTCCAATGGTGCTTGGAATTCAGGACTGTGTGGCTAGTGTTGTGAGATTTTATAACATTCATCTTGGGCCTGGTATGACTTTAATATTCCTTTACCTGGACTGGCAAGATGGCTCATCAGGTAAAGACACTACCAAGCCTGAGATCCTGAATTCCATTCTGAAGACACACATGGAAGAAGAGGACTCCGGCAAGCTGTCCTCTCGCCTTCCATATACACCATTGACACGTACACACACTAAGAAAAGAAATAAGTGTGATATTTCATTTTTCTGATGATCAGCAGGTTGGAGTACCTTGTGTATTATTTGAATATTTAAAATTCTGGGATGCTTTCATTAATCTTTATTTGAGTTTCCTTCTATCCTGACAAAACCTGTCACCTGGGCTTTCCCTATGTATATTTGTTTGGTAGTTTTTGCCTTGTTTTGTGTTGGGTTTAGTTTTTGCTGTTGTTGTTTTAAGTCTCCTGTATGACTACACCTAGTGTTAGGAGCACTGTTTCGAGGATTTTACCAGACAGTGTTAGTGGCTTTTAAATTGCTTATTAGAGATATACTTTGGTTTGCCTATCTACTAATGGTAATAAAATAATTTGTCCTAAAACTCTCAAAATTCTCAAAGTGAATATCAGAGAAGGTAGGGAATGAGACAAACATTTCGAAACATATAAAATATATTTCTCATATTTAATTTTACATGTCCATAATTCCAAATACTGAATGTCTTCCATTTTTACCCTCAGGAAACGATTGGCATCTTGCATGGGTGTAACTGAAGCCAGACTGCAGGTCAGTAAGCACGGAACAGCCATTTGGGAGGAAAGTCATTCTAGATGTTACTTTATCTGCAGGTCCTGTTGGTCCTCTGAGTCAAATTGTGTTGCTTTTTTAATTTGCCATGTTTCATATTGACTTTTAAATATTTATCTCTAAATTGTGTGTGTGTGTGTGTGTGCGTGCGCGCACATGCACGTATGTGTGTGCGCATCCAAGGGAGCCAAGAGAGGACATAAATTTCATGGAACTGGAGTTACACGTATGTATGAGCAGCCGAAATGGGTATTAGGAACTGAACTCAAATTCTCTACACTCCACGTCCCTAATAAGTAATTTCATAAAACACTAATATGAGCAGCAAAAACTTCAAAAGAAATGCTCCTAACCCCACAAAAGAGTATCAGTTTTACAGTGTATACATATATATCCTGCATATTTATATACCATTCATAGAACTATCTTATATATTATGGGTACATATTTTCTAAGCTAAAATTCATACATTCATACTTCAGCCACAAGATACATGTATGTGTAGTCCATATGTACTTAAGTAGTAAAAATAGATTAGTACATTCTTTGTTCCTTAGGAAGTGTCTTCTGGAAATGAGCCATTCCTGATTAGTAGGGCTTTCTAGTTCCATTTTCTACCCACCAGGACCACAAATCTCAAAAGACATTTTGAGTGACCTAGAATGATGGTTTAGTGGTATAATATATAAATATAAATATATTATAGACTAATCTTTAATATATTATACAACACAAAGTATAGTAACATATTAATATATCAATTAGATAACATATTGACATGTTATGTATTATATGTTAAATATTATATATTATATGTAGTAAAAACTATACATATGTGTGTATGTATATGTATATATATGTATTTGTTTTTTCAAGACAGGGCTGTGCGGCCCTAGCTGTCCTGGAACTCACTCTGTAGACCAGGCTGGCCTTGAACTCACAGAGATCTATCTGCCTCTGCCTCAAAATGTCTTTTGAGATTTTTGGTCCTGGTTAGTAGAAAATGGAACAAGAAAGCCCTACTAATTAGGAATGGCTCATTTCCTAAGGAACAAAGAATTACTAAACTATTTTTACTACTTTTTTTGAGAAAAGATGTGTGTGTGTGTGTGTGTTTCATTTTTGAAATTCAACCCAAAAAATATTCCAGGAAAAGGTGGAGAGGTTGGGCTGAGTCTCCTTCAGATGGCATTTGCTACCAAGGACAGTGGGCAGCTGGCCAACGCCCAGGCTACCCCAGCCCACTTCTCCCTGATTACTCCAGGATGGAAGAGACAGTGGAGGTGCAGCTAGGAGCAGGGGCCAGGGGTGGTGGCTCTTGGTTAAGAAGCTGGGCTGAGGCTGGGGATAGGTGGGGGTTCCCATGTGCAGTCATCTTTGCCCAGTGACAGCCTCGAAGCTGTCAGGGCTAAGAACCTACATAGGTGTGGGTGTGGCAGGCTAAACAGGACGCTGCAGCCAGGTATCTGGGAAAGGCAGGCTCAGGGCTCGCCTTCCCTTCTAACTGATGGTCTGCCGGGGTCGTCCATAGCCTGTCATGCCAACCTGTGAGGCCCCTCTGTTGCTGCCCATCTGAAGGCCAATGACGTGCTTCCCCTCCTGCTATATATACAAGTATCTTGTGGCTGAATTATGAATGTATGCATTTTAGCTTAGAAAATATGTACAGATAATGTATAAGATAGTTGCATGAATGACAGATATGTAAGATATATATGCATGCATTGTAAGACTGATTTTCTTTTGGGGGTTAGGAGCATTTCTTTTGAGTTGGTTTTTTTTTTTTTTGCTGTCCCTATAAGTGCTTTTTGAAATTGCTTATTAGGGACATAGTATGTTTTTATTTTTGCTAATGATGGAGGATAATAAAACAAAATTACCAGTAGGGTTTTTTTGTTTGTTTGTTTGTTTTTGGAGGCAGGATTTCCCTGTGTAGCTTTGGAGCCTGTCCTGGAACTAGCTCTTGTAGAGCAGGCTGGCCTCGAACTCACAGAGATCTGCCTGCCTCTGCCTCCCGAGTGCTGGGATTAAAGATGTGCGCCACTCCCCAGCAAGGCTGGCATTCTTTAAAAAGCATTTCTCTGGAGAGTCATAACGTGGTTGTGACATATAAATTACCCAAATAAGTGTAGCTAGGGGATCCATGACACTAATTTTAAAATCTAATAATAAATTCTATCCTTACAGGGGGAATTGCTGATAATTCACAGGCTGAACTCATATAACTAATGAAAACTTATCTTATGGAAACTAAGAAAATATCCAGTCAAATTACCTACTCCTACTGGGTTTTTAAAATTTTTATTAGTCTCTGAAAATTTCATACATGTTTTGATCGTATTTGTCCTCCCCCAACTCTTCCTCCATCCACCCAACTTTGTGGACCCACTTTTTATAACTCATCCAGACCAATTTGTGCTGCCCAAATATTGTTAGATATGCATATCTAAGACTATAAATA
>NW_026068081.1:3096979-3098394 GCF_014885135.2 Alexandromys fortis
AACCTCTTTCTCTGAAGATTATGGGGAGACCTAGAGTGCCACTCTCACCAGGTGTCAGATGCTCATGAGATTTGGCTGCTGCCAAAACCCCGCTAATACATGCTGATTTCCTCAGTGCTTCTGTTTGCAATAAAGAAGTGAATGCCCACTGTATTTGTCTCGTGTGTCTTCTGAGATTGTTAAGGTACATGTCCAAGTTATCAAGGAAATGTCATTTAAACAGGGTGACAAGGTCTCTTTTCAGGAGGCAACACCTCTAAGCCATAGTTAGTTAGCCCTGTGGATTGCGGACGCTTTCCAGTTTCTGCTGTAGGGTTGCACTGACACACAAGTTCTTGTTTGTCACCCTTCATACTGTGCTCACCCAGCTCTTACCATAGAGGACTGCAAGGCTACAGGAAAGACAGGCAAGACCCCAGGAAGAAAGAGTGCTTTTTCCCAATGCAGATGATCCGTGCCCCTCCATACTCAGAATTTCATTCTGGCCCTGGACTCTGACAGAAACTACTCACAGGGTTCACAGGGCACCGGCAATGACATGGTAACTAGGCTCCTCCTAACTGTTTTCCCTACCCCACCCATTTCTGTGTGGAACTTTAGTGGCATAAGTGGCATGGGTCAACAGCCAGTTCTGTCATAGGTCTTACATTTTGCTGCCACCAATATTCTGTCATTACACTCTTGTCCTCTCAGCCCTGTGTTTACAATAAAGAGCTGACTTCTCAATATCTGTTTCAAGTGCCTTCTGAGATGGCTAAGGTATGTGTCTGTGTTACCAAGGGAATGGCATTTAGGTAGACCATGCAGATGTAACTTTTCCTGGTGTTGACAGTTCGGAGGACCTCCTCTTGTCTGCAAACTTTTCCTTTACTCCTTCTCCATCTGCTGCAGCTGCGACTTCTCTAGACTCAGCTTACATAAGTGTGGGCTTCTCTTCATCAGTTCGTGCTACAAGCTTCATAGGATGGGAGGCTTCACCTTTGGAAAGAAGGAAGGGAGAACACAGGGCTGAGGACATTTAAGCACAGGTGTACAGGACACTCAGATGACAAGAACACACTATCTTAGAGCAATGGGGGCAGCTATAGAAAATTTCCCTTCCGATTTTCAGAGGATCTGACTCTGACAAGACCAGCTCTCAGCAGACCAGAGGAACTGGTGAGGAGGGACCGACTCAAGGCAGCAGCGGACGGACGAGTGACGCAAAGAGGGCAACACAGCTGGCAGCGGGTGGCGGCTGGGACCGGCGGGTACAACACCCCCGTTTTTTAATTGGGTTAATTAGCATTTTAAAATCTAGTTTCTTGAGTTCTTTATGTATTTTGGAGATCAGACTTTTGTCTGTTGCGGGGTTACTGAAGATTTTCTCCTAATCAGTAGGCTGCCTTTTTGTCTTAATGACAGTGTCCTTTGCT
>NW_026068082.1:0-187176 GCF_014885135.2 Alexandromys fortis
GAGAGAGAGAGAGAGAGAGAGAGAGAGAGAGAGAGAGAGAGAGAGAGAAGTGTGAAGGTACCCATGAGATATGCATACCTACTTACTCATCCATTCCATGTGAATAGCTGTCTAATTCATTAGGCTGTGTTTCACAACTTGCCAATAAACTTTAATGTGTTTTTGCTGCACAGCATTCTGTAATTTAACCCGAAACGTCAGTGACCCACACAACAGTTCAGCCCAGCCAGACTCAGCAGCGGCAAGCAGTTCCTTCTAGAAGGGGCCTTTGGTGAGGCTGGAGAGATGACTCAGCAGATCAGAGCCCTGGTCACTCTTCCACGGGTCCTGGATTCTTAGCACCCACTTAGTGACCCACAACTTTCTGTAACTCCAGTTCCCAAGGGTCTAATCCCTTCTCCTGTCCCGGCACCAGGCATGTGTGTGGGACACAGTCATACATGCAGGCAAAACACCTATACAAATAACATTTTTTTTTTTTAAAAAAAAGAAAGGACATTTGGTAACCTTGGAAAACTTCTTCTCTGCCTCTTTGCCCGTCCCTATTTGGGGTTCCAGCACAGCATCTGTAGAGGGTCATCAGCCCCATCTATACGCTGTGATTCCACAAGGTTGAGCATTGACACAAACAAACCCATAGTCCTTCAGAGAGCTCCGATCTATACAGTGTTCTGCTCTTCAAGGCTGGATCGGCCTCCATCCTGAACCAAAACCTAGGGACTTAAGTCAGGACAGAAGTATTTGCATTTCAAGGTGTTGGAGAACAAGTGTGTACCGCAAGTAGGCCACCAGCCACTGTCGCTTGAGAAAGTTATGAGAACATAATTTGAAAAGTGAGAATAGGGATCTTGAGGAAGAAGCTTCCAGATGCAGGAGTTTTCAGACATATGAGACTGCAGAGAATTCAGACCTCCGTCTAGGAGCCAGGGTCGCAGAGTGGGGGCTGTTGCTATGAACAGGCTCTTCCTGGGTTTCACGGCACTCTGGTTGAGGCGGAAGCCATGATATCCCTGGACAAAGCTGGAGCTTGCGAAGCGGAGCAGGACCTAAGTGCAGCCCCTCAGCAGCCCTCAGCACTGGCTTTGCATACCCAGGGCCGCCAGAGTTTGAGGCTCGGAGATGAGTCTCCGGGTGAAGGTGCATCAGTCTCTGGAGAGCGGTGAACAGAGGCTTCATTCTTGAACACATGTCCAGAGATGTCAGCGACGGTAAACACCGATGCAAATGGTCTCCCCAGCCTCTGTGGAGAGCATTCACGCCGACTAAATCAACAATGACGGGCACATAGACACACAGGCACCCGCACAGAGAAAGGGAGCAGCAAGCAGAGTAATATAACAAATTCCAAACCCGGGGTAACAACAATATCCTGGAAAGAGCATTAGAGGTGGAGGAAGAGTGTAACACATACCTTCAGAAAGGAATCGGACATAACCGCTAACAGAATATTGCTCCACTGCGTGGAGGGTTGGCAACCCCCCCCCCATGTGTCCATGGAGAAGGAAGCTTGGTGAGAGACATGAGAAAAGGGAAATTAGCAGGTGCTCCCCTAAGGTCCCCTCCCCTTCCGTAGGTGATGGGTAAGCCTTAATGAATAGTCTGAGCCATGGAACTCCCCCAGCATCCCAGAACGAGAGTTTCTGTGCCCACCCTCTCCCTGCCACCACCGTCACTCACATCCAGACCTCAGCTCTTCACACGTCTTCAGTGTGGTGGCCTCCAGCAGCGGGAGTGCCACGTTTTCCTTAGAAATGCTCGTGGGGTCTCCCCACAATGAGGAGATCCTAGAACCGAGCTCTGCCGTCCATCAGACCCCACTTGACTACCTGCTGGTCTCCCTGTCCTGAACACAGGCAGTAGCAAAGCACAGGCCACAGCGGGTCTCCATGAGAGAACGGTGCCTCTCCTCCCCAGCACTGCAGCAGCCATGGAAGCACAACGCTGTCCCACCAGAAGAGAGACAGGAGGGAAGGGAGACAGCGGGCATCTGCTGTTATCACTGATAGATGAACCTAACTCTCTACTCTGCCAGTTTCCTGCAAAATCACCCTTCCTCATTCCTCACCCTGAGATGACAATACCACCCTCAAGTTTCCTTCCTCCCTCCGTCCCTCTTTCCTTCCCTCCCTTCCTCTTTTCTTTGACAAATAATATCAACCGTCTTTGAAAGTGACCAGTGCATTGTGGAGACATAGTAGGTTTCTTGTTTTCTGTCCACACTTTAGGATTCAGAATTGTATATAAAATGATGTTTTTAACCACAGTTGTTATTTGCTGCCTGTGTTTCAAACGCTCATGTCATACGGAGGACACGTCTTCTCTCTGTCCATGTTAGAGGCCTTGGAGAGAGAGCACACGTAGGCCTTAAACTGAGGCAGAGCAACCCAGGTCAGAGCAGGCACGCAGCAGGGTTTAGGGCTGTCAGAGGAGCTTCCAAGCTGGAGCGGTAGACCTCTGTACCTCCGGAGTACTTATGCTGCAACCCCAACAGGGTGAACGATGTCACCGTGGGAACAGGACATCAAGAAACTCTTTGGGGCGAGGCCTGACTAATGTCCCTATTCTCACAAGGACCAGAGGTTATCACCACAGTGATCCCTTGCCAAGACTCAGCAGGCACCAAGAAAGTCCTTTGCATGTGGACCATTTGCGTCTCCTGGGTGCATCAATTAACAGTGATACAGGGTTGACCGCAATACCCTGGAAAGAAAGAAGCAATGGACAAGGCCACGACACTCTCAGAGACCTACCTCTGGCTACTAAGTTTATAATGGGGACTTGACTGACGTGTCAGCGATCCTGGGAATCTCAGAATGACTGCATCCCCAGGAAACCCAGGCTCTGGTAGTCTTCAAACCCTTTGCAAGGTCATAGGGGAGGGGCTGGAGTTTGAACCAGCTCTTTCTCCCAAGCCTACCCATTTACAACTGCTCATGGCAAAGTCCCTGGGCCAAGAGAATCTTTAATGAGTACATTTATCTTCTGTATATGGATTATTCATGAGCCATTTCAGTTTGCTCCTGGGTAGATCTATAATTTTTCTGTTACAGTTTGAACCCCAGCACCACACACACACACACACACACATACACACACACACACACATACACATACACACACACACACAACACAAAAAGTCTGTTAGAAATAGTTAGGCAATTTTTTTCCTCCCTGTCTAAAAGGATGAAAACCACTTACCAAAAGCAAAAACAAAACCAAAGCCAAACGAAAAGAAAAAAAAAATTCCAACCCTTACACAATCCCCAAACAACAAATGTGCTGAAAAGTAAAAGTGCCAGGTTCGTTATTATTGGCGCAGACCACAGCTCTAATTGGCAGGCCCCATAGCTGGGAAGAGTAAGTGAGGACCTGATCGTGAGCTTGCTGTCCAGAGGAGAATGCCAAGCCGCGGGCTACAAGGTACCGTTTCAACGGAGGCCTTAGCGGTTCTTTTAATTCATTAATCTAACGTGGAACACACCAGAAGGGGATAGAACTCTGTTTATACACAACTCTGACATCATCTGATTTGAAGAAGTTTACTAAAACCACAGTCATGGCCTTGACAATACTGAAGGCAAAATACTGGTGTACACAGGTTTTTACAGAAGGATTCCCAAGAGCCCGGTCACAGAACAAGGCTAACAGATGGGAGAGGCCTGAGGGAAGGCAAGCACACGAATTTTATTGAGAAAAAAGCTTATATACTGTAAGGGTTGCCGAAGTTTAATAAATAAAGGTCAACTTATAATATATAAAAACAATATAAACATTTATATGCTACATGCATATCATATAATTTAAAGTAATAATTTATATGTGGGGACAGATGCCAATTCATGTTCTTCCAATTTTTCTCGACAAGGCACACACACAGGAAGTGTCTATTCGTATCCAGCGCCAGCCTACGAGTTTGTTGTTTTCTGAGGTCAGTGCTCGGACATAGGTCTGGGACGTTTTGCACTGAGAGTTCCAGTGTTTGTCATCAATTCCCCTGCAACCGTTTTTAACTGGCCTGGCTTCTTTACATCTCGTTTCATAAAAATATTGTTTGACGGGGGAGTTGCCGGTCTTGATCTCCCCCAGCACTGTGACCTGGTGTCCCCGAATGTCAATGGCTGAGGACTTGTCGGTCACCCACAGACTCTCACTGTCACACACCGAGTACTCCCCTCGGTGACTCTTATGCTCTGCATACCGTTTCCGCCGTGAGGACGTTCTGTTGGCTGCCACCGGGTTGCCCACATAATCCTCCATGAGATACAAGGGAGGGGGCTCCAAAGGGGTGCTGTCACTGAGCAGGACCCGGGGCGAATTGTAGCGTCTCTGTTGCCGTAGTAGTTCTGTGTCCGTTGCGATCATGGGCTGGAATTCCGACCTGGTGGATTCTGCCTGCTCCGGTTCTCGGGGGGCTTCCGCTTTGGGCAGGGTGCTCTGGTAATTTTCCTTAACATCCACCATTTGCTTGGAGAGCTTGTTTTTCAAAATATCCGCCTGGATCAGTTTTATAATGAGGGAATTGAGCGAGTCTTCTGGCAAACTCCTTTGATCCATGTTGTTACCTTGGATGCCACGGAGATAAGCGAGAAATATCACATAAAACAAGATGGACATCACCTTGTTCACCTGTAAGATCTGCAAAGAGGAAACACAGGTGTTAAGAGCTGGCTGCGAGAGTCCGGGTCTTTCCGGTGTCAGCTGCCCGAGACTGACATCTCTGAGAGCAAAGGAGAGGGCACCACCATTTAAGGAAGCAGCCCGGCTCCTTCCTGCTATTTAGAAGGGGCAGCTTCCTCCCCCAGCCCCTGAGAAATCCTGGGGAATGCACCACGGGGCTCTGGAGGGCTTGCTTTCTAGACTGACAGCACCAGTTGTTTCTACATCAGATGTCTGCATTGCTCCCCAGCCTCCTGCTGTGCACCGGTGACATCCTGACAAGTCCCTTGAGCTTGGGAAAGATACATGGCCCACCCTACCGAGGCCGCGCTGAGGACTGCATCCATGTACTGCTTTCTCAGTTCAGGGCCTTGTAATTTCCTCAAGACATGTGGTGCTATCGGTCCAATTCTAGCCTGTAGGGCCTTCCAGGAGGACACACTGAGGCTGGCCATTGGGTCTGCTGTTTTTATATATAGTGTAGCATCAGAGAGAGGCTCATTCCTGGCTCCTCCTGTCCTTGGAAACAAACACAAGGCCACCGGGCACCTGCTGAGAGGGCCTAAGTGCCAAGGTGCTCTGTCAGCTCCCAGAAGGCCTTGCGTCACCAGCGCACCCCTCTTATCCATCAATCCTAAAACCCACAGCTCTGTGAAGCACCCCTTGATGAAAAGAGAGACCCAGCAAAACAAAGCTCAAATGAACGGCTCTACCTCCTCTGAGAAGCAAGGGTTGATTTTAGTTCTTTTTTTTCCCTAAGGATTTTTAGTTTCTATTTTTCTACTTCTTTTTGTAGTCCTCCATCTGATTCCACCACCTCCCTCCTGAAATGGTTCTTTAACCCACCGCTCTCTCTTCTGTTGCCATAACAGAACCTCAGCACAGGGCTCCTGGAGAGTCCTTGTGGAATTGCAGAGCGATCTGGAGATCCTCCTCACACACCTCTCCTGTGCTAGGGCCAAGCCCATGTTTCCGGGAGGTTAGCCCAAGGGGGAGACTCTCAGGTGGAAAGCCAGCTGAGCTGGTGACCATGACCTGGCAGTCCCCTTACCCCACACCCAGAGCATCCACTTTTTAATCACCGCTGCTGCCACCCCAGCAGCCCCATGGGTATTTTCTCTTCAGAGTTCTGTCTTCACATGGAAAATAAAATCCTTTCCGTTGGTTCAGTGTTGGTATTTTCAGAAAGATCTTACAGAATCCAGGGGGAAAACAAAAGGAACAAACAAGGTTGGCACAAGCTGTGGAAAAGAAGTTTCGATTATGAATCTTCATTGAGGAGCCTGTCTCCAGAATTACCAAACAGCTACTTCCTCGTCTCTTCTCTCATCCCCAAAGGATGACAAAGGTCCAGTCATTAACCGGACCATCTACCTGCTGGTTCCTGGCCTGCCTCTGTGAATAAGGGGACCATCTTCCTCCCCTGGGAACCACTCTTAGGATGACTGATTCCTTCAAAGGCAAAGCCAAGGAAGGATTCTAACATGGCTGCCTGCCCTAGACACCAGTCCAGGAACTGTGCTGTCCCAGGAAAATGGTTCCCACAGGAGAATTAATCTCCCTCCCGCTCTGCAGAAAAGGGACATTTCCATCAATCTTGCAAACCTAACGAAATGTGACTTCAAGACCACAAGATAAACAGCATGCACAGCCTCCTCCACCCTCGCCCCCGTATAGCTGCAAGATTATGTGAAACTGGGAGTCTATCTAAGGACAGTTTACCAGGTTGTCCTGGACACATGAGCGTCCTCGCTCACAGGAAAGCACATCAGGGGTGATATCTGTTCATGCAGGGCCTCTTGTGTAAAGGAAAAGTCCATACAGTGGTGGGCAAGGTAATAATAAGGATGACTTGGCAAGCTGGGTATTGGATGGTATGATGGATTTGGGCTAAGAAGGAAGTCTTTGGGATGGTAGCATGAATTTTGAAGCCAAAGCTACTGCTAGAAAAGCCCTATTGAGGCGAGCAGTGATGGCGTATGCCTTTAATCCCAGCACTTGGGAAGCAGAGGTAAGTAGATCTCTGAGTTTGAGGCCAGCCTTGTCTACAAGAGCTAGTTCCAGGACAGGCTCCAAAGCTACAGAGAAACCCAGTATATATAAAAAAAAAAAAAAAAAAAAAAAAAAAACAAGACAAAACAACAACAAAAGCTCTATTGAGGGCTAGAAAACTGGCTCCGGAGGTAAAAGTGCTTGCTGTTCTCCTAGAGGACCTAAGTTCCGGGCCAGCTCCCATGTTGGGTGGTTCACAACTGTAGGTAACTATAATTCTAGGGGAGCTAACATCCTCTGTTGACTTCCATGGACACCAGCACACATGTGTCACACACCCATGCATGCACATATAAATAAAAATGAAAGCAACTTTTAAGAACGAAAGCACATTTGACCTCGTGCCTTTGCTGATTTGCTGGTCAACTACTATACCAAATACCGAAGAGGATCACTATATAAAGAAAAGGAGAGGTTTCTTGGCTCACGGCTTTCGAGGCTTCAGTTTGTGATGAATTGGCCTTGTGCTTTGGTTCTGGTGACACAGTCAAAAAGAGTGTGCTTAAGTGAAAAAAAAATATCAACCATGGCCTGGAGCAAAAGAAAAATGAAGGAGGGGAGGAGGAGAGAGCCCTATCCCAGGACATGTCTCCAGCGCTATGAAGGCCTCTTGCAAGTTCTCGGTACCTGTGGAGCCAGAACCAAACCTTGAATACCTGGGCCTTTGAGAGAAATTCCAGGTACAGCCTCTAGTACTGGACACAGTGCTAAGAGAAAGAGGAGGTGGGGCGGTGTCTTTGCCCCCTGCTCTCGTTTCCCATCAGTTGTACTGCTCTCACGCCCCCCCACTCTAACCCGATTCACTGTTTCTCTCCAAGCTTTGTGACTTAGGGGCAAGGCTTCCATCCTCGCCATTTTCATGACCACTTACATTAAAGCTGTTCCTGCTCCTGGCCACTGGCTTCCTAAGCTGGCCTTTCTCTGACGCTCTCCAACTGCCTTCCGCAACAGCAACACGCTTCCTTTCCGTTCTATCAGTCTGTCCTCCAAATGGTACTCTAGTAGGTCTAGCATCCTTCACAGGCCCATGGAAGGTACCGTGGACCTCATCCAGCCCCTCCTCCACACCGTTCCTTACCATCAATCCACCCGGGAGGGAGTCCTGAGAGTATGCCATGTGAGGTCAGGAAGTGTTTCTAAACTGTCTGCAAGACTTGCTCAACTCCCAGCAGGCATCCTCTGGACTCCATTTTGGAAATCTCCTTTTATCCTTCCCTTTCTGCCTTCCTCTCTCCCTCCTTTCCTTCCTTCTTACCTTTCTTCGTTTTTGGAGAAAGCAATCCCAAGAATACTGGGACAAGAATCTTCCAAAGCAACACATTCCGGGTTGCAGAGACTCCTAGATACTGAGGCCTGATGAACTGCTAGGTAGCATCAGGGGTTAGAGGACACCCGATTCTTCCTCAAGCTCGACAAGGCTTTTTCATAATCACATAACGGGGAGGGCACGATCAGGCACACACACAGAGTGTACTAGAAACGGAGGTGGAACACGAATTTGTGTTGTCCATAATAACAGGCGGGCTGCATGCCTGTCTCTGTTGCACGTACATATAGAAGACGTACATAAGGAAAATTTCTCTTTCTACATCTGGCTGCCAGCCGACTGTACCAGCATGGTCACTCCCAATTGTCACTGCTTACACATGCTTGGAGCTCTGGCCAGCCATGCTGGTTGTGGGAGACAAGGAACCCCATGAATTGGGTACACAGGGACAGGAGATTAAGGAAGCAAGAGCAGGAAGTAGGAAGTGAGGTTTGTGATTCTGCTGGCCACGAGGAGAGGCGAAGTGTGATCTCTGGCCCTTTTTCGGTCAGACTTCCTTCACTTCCTACCGCGTCTCTTGGGGTAGGAGTTTCCCTAGGGGATTATTTCCCCAGCATGGGGAACGGAAACAGGAGAGCAGTGTCAGCTATGCCGGGCACAACAGTGAGTTTGCTTTCCCTTATGGAATGCTCACAGTCCTCTGAAAAGGTTCGGCTTCAGCAACCGTCTATGGCTGTTATTAGCGGTAGGTCTCCTCCTCCACCGTGGGGAAGCCTGTCTATTTAATCCTACAAGCCCAGCCTGGAGCTCAACATGGCTGCAGAGCTTCAGGATCTGCTGACTGAATGGGCACCGACACCAATCAAGACCTACCCAAGGCACTGCTTACTGGCTTGAAATCCTGCGTGGGCTTCTGCCAAGCCTGGATTGGAAGCCAATCAACTCTGCCTTCTTTTCCCAAAGAAAATAGAGGCCTTGGCTCTGAAGCAGGCCATAGTCCCCAGGCTCTTCTTGGCTATAATTAGAAAAAGACCTGTTAAAGACCTCAGTAAAACCCCCTTCCTACCCTCTCCCTGGTACCCTTCTCCAGGGCGCGCACGCTATTCTCCTCACTCAGCCATGCATTCCCACATATGGTGTTTTCTCAGTCCCTGGAGCAACATTCCTAACAAGGTTTCACCATCCTTCAAAATACTCAAAAGAGAGCAATTTCTGATTCCCTCTTTTTGGCTCAGTTTACAACACATACAGAGGATTTCTGGGTACTCAGCAAGCGACTGAAATGGGAAAGGGAGCTGGGCCACGAGGCGGTAGAGGACTGGAGACAAGAGCCTATATCTGGGCTGGCCCTTGCAGAGGGGGCTTCACCTCCCGAGGACCAGTTTTCCTACCCAGGAGCCGGCTCCTGACTACACACTGCAAACCACTCTTGTCATCCATAGATTAAAAAAAAAAAAAACAACAAAAAACAAAACAAAACAAAAAAAAAACAGAACACTAGACTAACATACAGTCAGTCATTGCACAAAGTGATGATTTCATTATGACATTCTTATCCACCAATGCCATGGACTCCGAGCATAGTCACCTCTCATTACCTTTATCTGTCCACTCCCAAGTGTCAACCCTTCTGTTTGCACATCTCTGTGATGTGAGAAAAACCGTGTGATAAGTGTCTGCCCAAGTCCGACTTCTCTTGCTTACCATGGTGATTGGCGTGTGTGGGGTACATTTTTGGTGAGCCCCTCAACAATAAAAATGCCAAAAGTCAGAGATGAATATCTGTGATATATTTATCCCGAGACCCACCCCACTGAGGTAAGTAGTTTCATATAACCCATTCTGGGGAAACTGAGGAGTGAGGTTAAATAAATAATAAGCAGGAGAACTAGGGTTTGCGCACACCAGGCTCATGTTCCTCGAGATTACATCTGTGGCCTCTTTTCCTTCCCTACTCTTGCGCGTTCTAAAAGTTAAGTGCAGACACAACAGCTGCTGTCCAGCAGGTTAAGTACCTCCCAAAGATGTCTCAGCCATAAAACGAGTTTCTAGGGATTTGAGGCCACCACTTCTGTTTCCTCCTCTCTGTATTTCTTACAAAACCATTACTCATGAAAATAAAAAAAGCCAGTTGGCCCCTATCCCTTCTGGACCCGGGATTTTGCAAATCAATCCCTCTGGAGGTCACCGATTCTTGCAGAGGTTGAATGTTGTAAGGGTCAGAGCACTGGGCATGCCCCCTCATGTCCTGGGGTTGCAGCCATCTCTGGAAACCCGGGAGGCTTCAGAGAGGATAAAGAGGTGACATTGGCATTCCTCAGAGGGGAGAAGATCAACCTGACACCAGCTTTTAATTTGGCAACACTGAAATATAAAAATCCAGGGGATTTTTTATTTCTTACACACCCATGGTCCGCTGGAAGCAAGTGCATTGTTGTGGCTGGGGTTAGAGACGAAGCTGTCCAGCTGTACCCAGATGGGTCTAATTCCCTAGAGGACTTCTGCCTCTGTGACATGGCCTCTGACTAAGGCTCGGGGCCTCTAGGGCTATGTCCTGCCAGATAACTTTCATATCTCGTGCAGGCAGTGGACAGAGGAGCGATGGGAAAGTGGTGGATTTCAAGTTAAATGATAAAAAGGAAAGGAATGTGGCGGAAACATGAAATCAGGACCATAGCAAAGGCCCAGCTTGTTCCCCGCTTCCTAACCACACATTAATTCACCCTGGCTTTGTTCTGCTCACGGGTCCTCTGGCTTCAGAATGAGTCAACAGAGTCATACAAAGATGCTCTGACCTATGACAAGACAATGAGGTTGGCCAGAGAGAGACGCTGACGGAGCCTCCGGAGAAAGCTGTCTGCTAATGTTCTTAGGGAACTGGGAACAGGGATAAGGGAAGAGAGGCGGATTAATTCAATGCACAGCTGACATTTAAAGGAAAGGCTCTGAAGATGCTGATGAGAACAGACCAATTAAGCTCTAGCATCCACGGAGATAAGCAACCTGGAAATAGTAAAACTCAAACTGAATACACGCAGGCCAGCTCTCTGGAGGGAGGAGGAATCCACAATCAACAAGGGAAGGAAATGTTGAGGAGGGTGAAGGAAGGAACTTGGAGTTGGTATAAGAGTGAATGAGAAACAAACTCACATCCATGGGGCTGTGTGAGCGTCCACAGCACCTTCTGCCTTCCCGTCTAGTGCGACACCGGTACTATCCTTGTTCAGTCTCAGCACAGCTCCGGAGAGGAGCCAGGTACTCTCTGTCTTACAATGTCCAATAAGGAATAACAACTCTTCCATGTAACAGTTAAAAGATGCCCACCCCATCACTCAGATCATTTATAAGTTTGTTAATAGTGAGATTGCGTGATTATTAGTGATTAAAGAAACATCGGATTCCCCAATGGGAGGAAATAGGAAGTTGTTTGGCGTGGCCGTCTTACATGCTTATGTGTCTTCCAAAACCCTCAGTATCCTAGCGCTGGGATAATGAGATGACACTCATGACTCTCGACATAGGCATGCTCTGATACCTGGTGTTGTTCCGTTGTCACAGCGCCATAGAGGGATGCAAAAACAAAAACTCAAAAACAGAAACCAAGAGGGTAAGGAACAGAGCTGTGATCAAAGAACAGTCCAGGGACCAGCCCGGGAAGATGCAGAGGACTGCTATAGGCATTCACAGAAGACCAAGCGACATCAGCCATCAAGACAAGGCACGTTCTCTGCCTGTGTTCGGTGGGAACGCTTCCGGGTGTCCCTGAGAGTTAGGCAGGTCAGCACCAGCCAGTGAGGGCAGGCTGGCCCGGGCCAGAAAGTGGATTCTTAGCCTGTTCTTTAAGATCAGGTTCTGCATGACTGTTCCTTGTTAAATCTTACACTAGTCAGGCGTGGTGGCTTGGGCCAGCAATCCCAGGACCCTGAAGACCAAGGCAGGAGGAGGATGAGTTGGAAATCAGCCTGAGATGCAAATGTGATAACCCTGACACGCGCATGCGCGCGCACACACACACACACATACACACACACACACACACACAGCACTAACAAGAAGCCCCAACACTTCAAAGTAAGAATTTGGAAACTGGTTGGCAGGGTAGACGATTATCACAGGGTCTAAGGTCTGAGATAGGAAAAGAGCTTCTTGGTTCATGGGATGCTAATTTCCCAGTGGAAACAGAGATCACAGCCAAGTGAAGTTAGATGGCATATGCCAGGCTGAGCCAAAACAAACCAGAGACCCTCAGAAGGCTGACCCATCTCTGACTGTACAAACTGGTCTGCCCAAGATCAGGCTGAAAGAAACAGAACCCTCATTGTGGACTAGGAACCTGTACCTCTGTCCCTGCCCCTGGGAAAGCTAACTGCGGGGAGGAGGTGGAAGCTGAGAGTTTGTTGTGTGCAGATGCTTGGGGAGCACGCCTTCCTCAGGCCCTCAGGCAACGTGAGATTGAAGGTCTGCACATGTCAAAACAATGCACACTGCAGCAGCACTGAGCAGGAAGGTAGGATGTGCACTCCCAGGCCAGGAGCCCTCTCACTTGGCCCCATCTTGGCAGAAGCTCTGAAGGGCGCCTGGTAGGCTTATAGGAGCCCCCAGGAAGCTCTTGGTTACATTACTCTTTGTATGGTTTTTTTCATGGTCAGAGGGTAGACTAGAAAGAGATTGTAGAGAAAATGAGTCCACCCAGCTACTGGTCATACCAGGCCTCTCTAGTAAATCTTGCTCTGGTTTAGACACACTGGCTGCCACTTTTCACAGACACACTGCATTCATAGGACTGTGAACACACATACAAATGGTATCACCCTCTTGATAAGGTTGGATGAACTGAACTATCTCCCCATCACTAGTTAGGCAAGTACTCTACCAACTGAACCACATCCCCATCACTAGTTAGGCTTTTTCAACTCATTTAATGCTCTGGTACATGTTGATTTGGAAGACGATTTTCTATGTCTGGGTTAACTCCATTTTCTAAGGGCTAAGACACACGAGGATAGGGGCTGTACCCAGCAGCTGAGAGAAGATAACCTTTCCCAAATCAATCCTTTTGATTTAAATTTATGCCTAGTGCTTGCATTAGGCTTGAGCCGATCCTCTGGATGTGGGCAAGTGCTAGGGATACCATCACAAGTCAGTGGCAGCTGAGAAATGGCTTTGTAATCATTACAATGAATTATATTACAATGTATAATACTGAGATGAATCATAATAAAGCTCTGGACTCTTGTCTACCCAGCAAACGATAGGCCTCGAATCCAAAGAATGAAGTAGCCGCCTGAGGTATGGCTTCTGTTCAATGCACACTCCTGTCCTCTCTTCTAAACCAAGACCACAGCTGGCTTGGCCACGCCCATCCTGATTTCTGCATCAACCGTAGTGGCAGAAGGAAGTGTAGGATCAAGAAACCATCCTGGTTTGGCCCTTGAGAGTACTTGGCTGTAGGAAATGTGGTCAGATGGCAGGCTTTCTCCTCTATGCTTGGTGACGTGGCTGATGCCAAGCACAGCCCCTCACAGATCCCCCTTACCCCAAGGCCAGACTCCTTTGGTGAGGATGGGACATGCCACACTGAGGCGTTGGTCTGCGGTTATCTTAGGTAGGATGCTGACTGCCAGGAAACTTTGAAGACCATGAGAGTCCTGACCATCTTTCCGTCTGCCTAGTAGCTCTCTTTTCATTTGGTGGCAGTCTCTCTCTATACTCACTGTGGCCACCATCATTCATTGGAACACTTTTACAGTCCAACAGGCAGAAGCAGGGGAGGTGTCTATTTGGTGATTTTATGGGTCTGTTCTCACCCGCTCGCCCAGCAACGTCGGAGCATGTGCTCGGGAAGATAACCAGTCTCTCATCCAAGCTGGAGTGCGAGGCAGGCACTTACTAAACATTATGACTCCAATCCCAGACCGCCTAGAGACTTTCTGGGCATCAGGGCAAGACTCGAAAAAAAAAAATCAGCCCAGAGTTTCTCCTCTGAAAGCAATTTTGGCACAAACACACTGAACTCAAAGCTGTGTTTAATCACAGACACAAGTCACAATAATCACTTGTAATAACTGCTAACCTTTGGTGAGCCTTCCCACATGCTAGACTGTGTGAGACACTTTGCGTGGATTATCTCAATTAATCCTTCTAGATACGATTGTTATGCCCACTTTGCAGCCGAGGAAACTGAGGCTCAGAGGGATTAAATAATTTTGCCCAAAGCTCATACATCAATTGAGATACAGAGCCGGGATTTAAACAGCCATCTCTCTGACCTCACTGCCCTAACATTCAGCTAATATTGCATAATTCCTCCCACTTAGCTCCGAATCCAAGGCACCTGTTACTTCTTCGCAGAAAACTGGCAGCAACCCCACAATGTTTCCAATGCTTTGTTCCACGGTTAGAGAAAAGAGACACTCTAACCGGGTCCCCCGAAGTGTCAAGAGGACATTCCACAGGCTGAGGCTGGCATCCCTAATTCACACTGGCTGGAAAGAGTGTTTGTTCAACTTGTAGTTTGTAGTGTCACGGGCTTGTGCTTTCGCTTCTCAGAGTTAAAGTATCCCTTTCCTTTTTCGATGGTAAAGAACACCAAGTGCAAAAGGACCCAGCCTGCAGATCTGACGTAGTGGTAGATGCTTGCCCACAACAGGCAGAGTCACAGGTTCAATCCTCAGCACCCAGGTGAGCTAGATTTTCTGAGATGATATGTTCTGGACTCTCGGTTTTCAGAGACTGCAGTATGTAAGAGATGAGAATTAAAATATGTGGACTCGAGCATGTCTCATGCTTTGATTGATTAATATGTGCCACTAACTAGCTTTGGGGCTGAGAGTGGATCATTGATGATCTGGTGGCGGGGAGGTGTCTCAGTTCCTGGTAGTTCCTCCAACAGGGATGCCGCTTGTATTTTAGGCAGGTCAGCTGGTATCCCACACACATGAAACTTGGATTCCCACCTGCTAACTACCTGTCACGTCCCCCAATACTGGGGACAACCCCCATCAACACGCACCTTTCTAAACACTATATGGAAGGCCTACTCATTCTTGGTAAAGAGTGTAGGTGGACATGATTCAGAACTGTGATTAAAGATGAAGACTTGGGAGGCTTGAAATGCACACACAGATACGCAAAGGAAACATTTTGTAAAATAATTTCAGTGTGGTTTCTAGACTCCCTTAAGCCCAACTTAGTGGCCCATAGATCTTAGGTTTTGATTGCTAATTTTGAAGGCATAAGCATTGCGCATACACATGTATACATGCTCATAAGTGCGTGGGTACACATGAATGTGTGTGCTTATATGTATGGAGACAGAATGATAAAGTATGTCTACCTTGATCATGCTCAACCTTGTATATTGAAGTAGAGCCTTTGCCTTGAGCCTGAGGCTCACTGATTTGGCTAGTCTAGACAGCCAGCTTGCTCAGGGATTCCAGCCCTGCCTTCCAAGTGCCACCATAGCCAACAGACATTTATATGGATTCTGGGGATTCAAATACATACATACCTTTATGTTTGCAAAGCAAGTACTTTACCTACTGAGTCATCTGTCCAGCCCTGGAATTCTTGAACTAAAGAATGCCTAAAATTTTCTTAACTGGAACACCCTGTGTTTCTGTTGTTCCATGCTAATTCCCAGTCACTTCCTCCCCAGATCAAGTGATGCCTATTGTTAGCCACATTTTATGGCCCTAGTTCTCTGTCTCCTTGAAGACATGGAGGCAGGAACTGGCATGATCATCTGTTAGGATTCTTGTATAACAGGGTGGGTATGGAGGGAAAGGGCCCAGCTAATGAAAAGCAAAACGGTCAGTGGAAAGCCCATGGAACCAGCCCTGTGCTGACTGTCCAGGGCCATAAACAGTGCACATGGGAAGAAAACCACTCATGGCCAGCAAGATTCTCTTAAGGAGGGAGCATGGGGCCACTGGTGCATGTAAACAGCATATAATGCATAACACTGTGTGAGAAAGTGCACTGACCTAGCTGCAGAGGTAGCCATGTAGTTCGTGTTACATCTATGACACAGAAACCCCCCCCCCCCCATGCTCTGGAAGTCTGTATGTTCTTATTCACTTTCTACACTCCGGATGGCTTCCTCGCCTAGTCGATAGCTTTTTCATCTCTTTGATCTCTGTGCTGCTCAGTGAACTCCAGGCAATCATCCTTCTCATGTTAGAAGACACCACTCTTCCTGAAGGGGCTCTTTTCATCCCAGTCCTCTGCCATTGACATGGACAACAGCATGCAGAGACTCTTGAGAGAAAGCAAATGGGGCAGGGTGGCCACAGGCGGCTGGTCTCAGGAGACACCCCTGGACAAGCTGAGGGAGGCAGTTGTAGCACAGACAGGGTTCCCTGCTATAGCAGACAGCAGTAAGCTTCAGCACAGACAGGGTTCCCTGCTATAGCAGACAGCAGTAAGCTTCAGCACAGACAGGGTTTCCCTGCTATAGCAGACAGCAGTAAGCTTCAGCACAGACAGGGTTTCCCATGCTGTAGCCGACAGCAGTAAGTGGCAGTCTTTACAAAAAGTCCAGCAGCGAGGAGCACTTGTGAGCAGGCACTCAGCACACGAGGACAAGACATACCCAAAATAAAACAAGAAAGGAAAAGAGAACATACATTCTGTCCAGATCCTTGCGCAAGTATGTTGCTAATTTTAAAAGACGGCAGTAGATTTTGGACACTTGTTCCTGTTCATGATGGTAAATACATCCGCTCCTTCTGCATCCAGGTGAAGTTGTGCCGATTTTGAACAACGTGACACAAAGTAGTTACCTTAGAAGAGGGAATTTGTGTGTGTGTGTGTGTGTGTGTGTGTGTGTGTGTAAGGAAAGGCTGGCTTTTTTTTTTTTTTAATGAACAGGGCATGCAGTTTATCAGTCTTCCCAAAGTCCCCTAGACAAGTGTTTTGCTACTTGACTCGAGGGAGAGGGGAATGAGAAGCAGCACCAACAAAATCTCACCCACTCCTCTTCCAGAGGGATAGTCAGATTTGCAACTGTTCTACTCGGCCACCGCTGACCAAAACCATCACCCAAGCTCTACGCTATTTGACATTTTCTTCCTAGCTCCAGAGGCACAGCCACTGGCTCTGAAGACACAGCAGGGTACCCAGACCAGGAACCATAGGAACGAATGAAGAAGCCCAATGGGAAAGCCATGGTGTACAGGTCAACGGTAGCTCTTCTCAAGAGTAGACAAGGGACGCTAATCCAAGACTGGGAGGAAGAAGGTCTAGGGGAATACATGCACAAGGGGACACAGACAGGCAGCGTCTTTCTGTGTGACTGATGTGGGGGGGGGCGGGGGAATGCATGTATGTGTGTTTCTATGTGAGTGTTTTTCTCTGTGTGTATGGTGCGTGTGTAACAGTGTCGTATATAGATGTTGGCGTGTGAGAGTGAATCTGTGAGTATATTGGACATATATTTGCACATGTAGGTTCTGAATTCCCATGTATATAGTATATAAGTCTTTGTGTATGTGGTGCATGTATCTAAAATTGTGTGTATGTGTGTGATATATGCATGAGAATGTGTGTGTCTGGTGCATGTTGTGTAGTGTGTGTCTGAATAAGCATGTGTGTATGCGTGTTTATGTATGTAAGTCTGTAGGCCTGTAAGTGTGTCTGTACGTATTTGTGTGGTATATGTTTGAAGAGGACATTGAGAGGGCAGAAGTTAGGTACTTGAGGTTCCTACCTGGAATCCCTCACAATCCAGTGAGTTCTTGGATGGGGTTTTCCCACATCCCAGGGGACACCAGTTTGCTCTTGTATGAGAGCTGTCCCTAGGGCCAATCCACTTCAAGCAGCCTGCCTGTCCTCAAGGCTCTAAGGTTAAGCTCCCTTTTCCTTTAGCACAAAGGAGTGAGACTGTTCCAGGGTCCTTCTTAACCCCGGGCCAGTTGTGCTGTCCACACTGAACAAGACACGGGCATCCAGGAGCCTTCCTGGGATCCCAGGAACTGGAAATGTGAAAATGGCAGGGGAGAAGAAAAGCCAGAGAGATACAAGAAAACGCCGGGTCAAGTTTGCATTTCTCATTATTTCCCCAAGCCTTCTCAAATTCCTTTTGTTTAGAAAGCTCCTTGAGTTTCCAGAGGCTCCCTTCCCCCATCCCACCCCCTGAAAACCCCTAGGAACTCCTTCAGACTGTAACCCTTCCAGATAACGCGTTCCATATGTCGGTCACTCTCTGCTCGAGAGTCGCCCGCACTCACTTTTCTGGCCACCCCCTCCGAGGTCTGCCAGGCAATGCCTCCCTCCAGAACAGCTCCTTAACCTCCTGCGAGGCCTTAGGTCCAAGAAGCAGGGACCTGCATCTCTTTGCTTCCCTTCCCCATCTCTCCCAGTTCGGAATCCGGCAGGTTTGCCTCCCCGCTGTCCCAGAGCTGTGGAGAGCTGCCCTGCCCGCCTCCACTCCTGCCCGCCACCAACATCTGCAGGGAGACCCTCCTTTAAGCACTGGGGCTAATTGAGCAGTGCTCTGAGCAGCTTGCCACATCGTTTGGGAAAGCAGACTTTTATAGCAGGCAACACAGAATTCTATTGTCTCCTTTTACCACCCCGCCCCCTCTCTTCCCCGTGGCTACCCACCACGGTAAACAGAGGCTAAGGAGATCCCCCCCCCCCCCGACAGCGTCCATGATTCCCTTTGTGAATGTCAACAGACATCCTTCTTGCCTCCACCTCCAGCCCACGCATCAGCATCCCCCCCTCCCCCCACCTTGCTGATACACCTTGAAGGCTTGAGATCAATGCTGAGCACAGCCTCAAGCGTGCATCTGTGGCTTCCCTGCAATGAGAAGATGGGCTTCAGTGATGCTAGAGGAGCAGGGCTGCCAGGGCAGAAGATAACTTCCTATCAGTCATGGAAGCCTGAGAGTAGCTGAATTCCCCCGTCCTTGGAAGCACTGTGGTCCTTAAATGCATCCACTTTTCACGGATGTCCAGAGACCAAGCAACTGCCACCTTGCAAAAGCAGGGTGCCATGTGAGACATGGCACAGGGGGGTGGGGCAATCCTATGCCAGGGACCAGACTGAGGGCACCCGGGGTTTCCAAAAGGACTTGTGGTCTCCACTGAGAGACAGCTCTTACACAGAGGCATCAACTCTTAGAAAAGATGAGACTGTACACCTACTGTGAGCTGAGGACTGTATTTTAACACTTGCTTTGTAATATTGCTATCTTTCAGAGAAAGATGGGATTGAACAACAACAACAACAAAAGGTGTCATAGCTGAGGTAAAGTACAACCCCGAAGCTCTGCTTCCAGACTCCTAAGACTGTACTTTTCCAAAAAGATCCCTTTCTAGGACCAGAACCCTACGGGCCAGAACAAAACCCAGGCTTGGGAAAGAAGCAGTGACCCTTCATCCAGCTGTGAGGGCAGGGGAGGGCGTGCTGCCAGCAAAACGCAGGCTGCTCTTTTTCTCTGTTCTCACGCTTTCATTTGATGTAGCAATTTACACCAAGTGGATTCATCCCCAAAGCTGGACCACTGCTGGCTGCAAGACTCTGTCTCCTGCTCAGAGAGGCAGATTAGAGCTGTCTATTCAGGTTCTGTATCTGTTCATCTCTAATTCTAAGGAGAGGGAAGTCTCCAGGCGGCCTCCCTGCTCTTTCGCCCTCCTCTTCTCCAGAACTCAGTTCTATTTAGTCTGCAGATTTACTGTATTATGAAGATCAAAGGACAGTTAAGCCAAAGCGGGTATTAAAAACAATCCTATTCAACAATACCTGTATTGAGAAAATGGCAACAACGCGAAACAAAACACACTTGATGATGGGTTTGGGTAGCGCCGGGGAACTAATGAGACGACTGAACTCATGTGGCTGGGGGACCTGACTTCACAAGCTCTGATCCCGCCTGTGGACTTGGCAAGACGCCCTGTGATTTGGTGATAATGAATGGATTAACAAGGAGGATAAGTTGGAACTCAAGGGTATGTAGGAATGTGCCCCAAGACTGCGGTGAGCATTTCCCATGTGGTGTCAAACAACGGCCCTGATACATTGAAGTGCAAGGAGGCTGGAGCCCTCCTAGCAGGCAGTCATTTCCGGCCATTAGGCCATTGGACCAATGAGTAAAATGCCGAAGCCCTCTCTTTCAGGAGGATCTAGTTTGGCTACCTTTCAAGAACACCAGAGCGGGTTTCTAGGATGCAGCCTCCATAACTGAATTAAGCGAGAGAAATGGCAAAGAAGGTCCCTGTAGGCTTTAGTGAGGGTCTGCGGTTCTAGGTTCACACTGTGAACACAAAACCCTTCACCATAGGAGGCAGATGGGCCGTGGCCTTGGGAGAGCTTCAAGTGACCTTCATCCCACCAGGGAGTGAGTCATAGGGCTGGTGGGAAGAGGTCCCTGCTGTCTGTGGTTGGATGGAAGGGTCTGGAAATTCTTTGTGTTGCTGGCACCAATTCAGAGAGTGAAACTTTTGATCCTATAACATGATACATTTAAATTCCCCTTGGTAGTGTTAATAATGGAGTTGGCTGATGCCCACACTAACAGAATTTATGACTTGTGGGCTCTTCCAAGAAAAAGAAACAACAGTCCTAGAGCTGTGCAGGTGAACCTCCGCTTTTGCCTTATGTAGGCGTCTGCAAAGCTCGAGTCTGCATCGGTTTTTGTTAATTCAATTATAGTGCCGTGGTATTAGAAACTTTATAAGAGAAATTTAATTATGAGTTTTTACCTAAAGTCTAAAACTATTTGTTTATTTTATTTTAATTTTTAAAAAAAAAAATGCTTACTGAGCTGAAGAGATGGCCCAGTGAGCAAAGTGTTTGGTGTTCAAGTGTGAGGGTCATAGTTCAGATCCCAGCATGCACTCCAGGTGAGTACAGAAATCCACTGGCCTTTAAAGCATATGGGGGACAGAGACAGGGAAACCCAGGGAGAGGAAAGGGCAATCTAGTTCCAGGCTTTGCCTCAGTATATCAGCTGAGAGCAATTGAGGATGACAATAGGCGTAAGCCTCAGGTCTCCAAATGCACAAGCACACACATCACACATGTGACTGCGCACACACACACATATACACACCATGAACATATACAAATTACATCCTGAGCTAGTTTTAGCTCAAAACAAGGTAATACTGAAAATGTAGAACAAATATGTTATAAATACATTACAATTTCATTTTGAGTAAAGAGTCTCTGAGATTAAAATCTTTGTCAGGAAAATGAAACTTTTTTTGGGGGGGGTCTCTTCAGCTGCTTAGCTGCTTTCAACCACTTAGGTATCCTGGTGTCTTGTTTTCTTCCTTCCTCTCTTCTTCTTTTTTTTATTTCCTGTCAACTTGACATAAGTTAGAATTATCTAGAAAGAGGAACCTCAATTGAGAAAATGCCTACATCCAGATTACATCCAGATGTCTGTAAGGCAATTCTGTGGGGCATTTTCTTTAGCAGAGATTGATGTGGGAAAGCCCAGGCTACTGCGGGTGGTGCCACCCCTGGGCGGGTGGTCCTGAGTCCCATAAGAAGGCAGGCTGAGCAAGCCTCAGCAACCAAGGCAGTAAGCAGCATCCCTCCGTGGATTCTGCTTCTGTTCCTGCCTCCAAACCCTTGCCTTTAGAGTCCCTACCCTGACTCCCTCCATGAGAACCTTGAGCTGAGAGTGGTAAAGATACGACAAAAAACCCTTTCCTCTCCAAATTGATTTTGGTCATGGAGTTTTATCACAGTGATAAAAACCTAACGTAGGCAACTGGTCATGCACTTTGCTTCGTGTGGCTAATTCCAAAGAATTCCAGAAACCTGGGAGAGGAAAAGAGGCAGGATTGTTGGCTGCTTGGATATGTCTATCTACTCTTGTTGATTACACGGGCCGCTTCAGCCATCTCCTGTATCCCCACAGCAAGAAGGTAAGCGGAAGGTGCCCAGCTTGTAATGGATGCTGACATCCGTGCTGTGGTGGCCATGCAGCATCATGGACCTCTTTTTATCTGCTAGGGATTCTCGAGGCACAGTCTGATTTAGCCCAACACCCCTAGGATGCCGGACCTACAGTCCAATCTCATCTTTCCAACCCTGAAAGTTGAGATTCTGGGCAGTGTCCTACAATAAAAAATTAATATTTCTACTGCAAAATTGCAAATATTCGTGTACGTGAAACAGTGACCGTGTTAGTTCAGGTTAGATTTTTGTGGCGAAGTGATCGGTTCTCAGAGCTTTCTGCGTTTCCAAATTGTAAAGAAGAGCCCTGGGATGCACCCCGCTATATGTCACAAATGAAGAAAGCAAGTTTGAGGTGTCCCCATGCCCTTACCATAGCTTTGACAGCAGAATCAGGCTCCAAATCCAGGCATGCGGGACATCTAAACCCAAACTCTGAATGCCATCCCGATAGTTTCCACGCCTGAGACGAAGACAGTGGGAAAAGTTCTCTCCAGATGTCAAGTTAAACTGTAGTTGCATAAACTCCTTTATATATTTAAAGATTTTTTTCCTCAAATGTTTTTTCTTGGATTTTATTTGGCCTTATTATAAAAGTAATACAAGCACATTTAAAGACTTCAGGAACTCAAAAATGTCTGACTCAACAAGTTCCTACAGTAAAAGAGATCAAAGAGAGAGAGAAGTAAGGGAGGGTGAGGCTGGGGATGCGGACGGTTGGATGCTTGATGCACAGACATGAGGACCTGAGTTCGGATCCCCAGCATCCACGTAAAAAGCCGGACGTGGCAGCACTTGCCTAGAATTCTAGTGCAGGGAGGCAGCAATAAAGGGATTCCTAGAGCTTACTGACCAGTCGATCTTTGCTCCTCTCACACATGTGTATGTGGTACAGACCTAAACAGAGAACTCTCAACAGCGAAATCTAAAATGACTGAAAGACACTTAAGGAAATGCTCAACGTCCTTAGTCATCAGAGAAACGCAAATCAAAACAACTCTGAAATTTCATCTTACACCTGTAAGAATGGCCAAGATCAAAAGCACTGATGACAGTTTATGCTGGAGAGGTTGTAGGGTAAGGGGGACACTCCCACATTGCTGGTGGGAGCGCAAGCTAATACAATCACTTTGGATTTCTTGTATAGCGATTTCTCAGAAAAATAGGAAACAACCTTTTTCAAGACCCAGTAATACCACTTTAGGGTATATACCCAACGGACGCTCAATTGTACCACAAGTATATGTGCTTAAAAAGTAACATTGTTTGTCATAGCCAAAACCTGGAAACAACCTAAATGCCCCTCCACCCAAGAATGGATAAGGACAATGTGGTACATTTACCCAATGGAGTACTACATAGCAGAAAAAAACTAAGGACATCTTGAAATTTGTGGGCAAATGGATGAATCTAGAAAACATATTGAGTGAGGCAACCCAGACCTAGAAAGACAAATATCATATGTACTCACTCAGAAGTGGCTTTTAGACATGGAACAAAAAATAAAAATAAAAAATAAAAAACCCAGCCTACAAATCACAATCCTAGAGAATCTAGACAACAAAGAGGTCCCTAAGAGAGACATACATGAATCTAATGTACATGGGAAATAGAAAAAGACAAGATCTCCTGAGTAAACTGGGAGCATGGGGATAATGGGAGAGGATAGAAGGGGAGGGGAAAGGAAGGGGGGAGTGGAGGAAAATAAATAGCTCAATAAAAACAATTAAAAAAAAGAATACAGAACATCTTGCTGAGTGGTGGTAGATCACACCTTTAATCCCAGCACTCAGGAGGCAGAGGCAGGTGACTCTCTGTGAGTTCACGGCCAGCCTGTTCTACAGAGCGAGTTTAGGACAGGTTTCAAAGCTACAGAGAAACCCTGTCTCGAAAAACCAAAACCAACCAACCAAACAAACAAAAATCCCAGAATCTTTCAGCTTAGGTCCTTTGTAATAACACACTTCTTATAGTTAAGGTAGTCATGGATAATAAGGAATAACGTCCTTTCTCGGGTCTTCCCAACACTTTGGGCAGCTATGAGGAAACACCACCCATCACTGAAAGTCAGGGACACTTTCATTTGGCTTTTAAAAAGAGGGTTTGAGGTGGGAGGGGAGGAAAATATGCTCAATAAAAACAATAAAAAATAAAAGGAAAAAATAAGAAAAGCGACAGAAGGTGATAGGAATTCATTAACTCATTAGCTTTGAGGGGAGCACTTGTTTTCCAAGCTGGCCCCAAACATGTCATCCTCCTGCCTCCACCTGCTGCAAAGCTGGGATTAGATAAATGCTTGTGACCAAGAGAGATGGAGTTTAGATTTAGCAGTTAAGAAAGACATAGATGTTTCCCACAAATAAAATCTATCATATAAATAAATATCAAAGTGAGGTTTAGTTATTCTGAATCGAAGTAGAGATCAAGGCAGGACTTAGTTGTCAGCATACTTCTGGTTGATTGGCACTGGTGACTGCTGGGAAATTCCCACCGAGGTCCACTCCAAAGTCACTGGGACTTGGCACTCCTCTACAACACCACTTCTTCTGCAACCCTCCCAAGCAATGACTCCCTCAGTGCCTTCAACTACTGAGTAGGCTGGATGGCCCCTGCTTCCCTGTGGCTACCTGTAAAACCTCCCTCTCCGGACACCTGCCATTTGGGGGTCATGTGACTTCTATCCCCTAGAGCGTGCATGTTCTAACTCTGTCGTCCCTCCCTTCTCGAGTGTTTTAGCTCCTGTCTCACTAATCTCCTCTCCCAGGCTACCTCTGGGCCAATTCTTACGATTTCAGGATCTGGTTTTGTGCTTTGTTTTCAGGGAGACGAGGTTTGGCTATGTAGAGCGGGCTTGCCTTTGAGCTCAGGATCCTCTTGTCTTAGTCTTTTGGGTGCTAAGATTATAACATCATTTCTGACTCTTCAGTAGATGACCTTGATGCTCTGCCTGCTCAGCCCCTCGGTTGCCTTTCTCACTTATTTTTCTCTCACTCGGCTTGTCAGCCTGACAGCATATTGATGCTCTCCAGCCTTAGTGAGAGGGCCCGTATCAAAGATAAGGTGGACAGAGAATGAGGAAGGCATCCAACTCAACCTGTGGCTTCTACATGCATATTCTCACACAGAAAGGTACACAGAGACACACACATACACGTTCACCCCATTTTTAAAATGGCAGTGGAATACATGTGACATGAAACAGAAGGGAGAGCTGGTTGGAGAATGGGGGATGGGAGAGAGTCAGGAAAGGAAGACAGATAAGAACCGAGTGTAATGACTTACACGCATGGAAATGCCATCGCGAAATCCATTACTTTCTATGCTAACTCCAAAAAAAATAATTTTATAAAAGGATACCATGATTTACCGGCTGACGTTCCCTTGCTGGACATTTGTTATTTTTAATTCTCCACTCATACACAATGAAGCAATAAATATCTTCCGGAGCATAGCTCACCAAGGACCTGAGTAATTCTCATGGCTCATCGCTCTGGTCATTCCCTTACACTACGGTCACATCTGCCTGAGCGCTTGCCTCTTCAGATCAGTTCAAACATGTTCTCCACGCCGACTCTTGCCTTGAGGAGATGGGGAACCGGCACACATGGAATGGTGGGCCCCAGCAAAGTGTAGCTCTCAGGGTCAGTGGGCCATTGCTTTAAGCGGGTCAACAGTGTGTTACCCTTTTTCCCAAAGTGAATCGTTCTTCAACAATCTCACACTACAACGCAGAAAGATCTTGCTCCCATACATACACACACACACACACACACACACACACACATCTTAATAACACCAGAACTCTGAAGGTAGGAGCCTTTTTCAATCTTAAATCCCCCCTACAAATCTACTTGAATGGGTGTAGCTGAGGTGGCTGGGTACTGTGACTTCTGAAACGGTAGACTCCTGACAGCCAGTGAAGCAGAACCATTAAGTGACAAAGGTCGTGCTCCTGCAAACAGTCATGCAAGCTTTTTGTCAGGCCACAGGTTCTGAAACCGAGGGACCCAGGCCACATGTGGCCCCGAGAGGCAACAGGACCCCAAATCTCTGCACTCTGGAATGTAAGGAATAGGAACAGAATGTTGAAGAGATACGTTAGGGACAACCCTGCTGGACCAGGATAACAAAGGACCCAGAACCTCGAGTTAAAAAGTGTCCCCCTAGTTCCAGACAGACCGCACACAGGGCCCACTACTGTTACAATTAAGTAGCCCTTTAACTCTTCCTGCTCCAGCCTGCTTTTGTTCCTCGGTTACTACCCAGTCATTCTCCTGATTGGCCACTCTTCAATAAAGCTCTTTCTTTTTGGAAAAAGCAGAGCCATGGGACCTTGCATCCAGCAGCAAGCCAGCTCTTCCGCATATTAAAAGGGGGCGCTATTAGTCACTTTGCTCTGGGTCACTAGGAATGTATGTCACCCTGCAAAGAACCTCCAACTCTTCTTGGCGATCTTCTTCTCCCTCCATGCTCTACACAGACAAGAATGGGATCAAATGCCCATTCCCTCGGATGTTTCACTGCTGTCCCCATCAGCATCAGCACCACTGCACCAGCAAGCTACAGCAGAACCGGCCTGTGTCTGCAGGATCCCCTTTCTTAGCATATGATGTTCCAGCGCTGTCAGTCTTAGGAAACAAAAGTGAAGCAATTAATTGTCCTCTAGTGATGAGAACCCAATCCCGGAACATCAAGAGAGCACTGTGCCTGCCATCCCTCTTGCAAACAGGCAGCCCCAGCGCCTTTCCTCACAGGTAGCAGCAGCAGAGTCCCTAGTGAAACATTCCTTAGGAAACGATCAGGATGCCTGTGCCTGGCTAGAAAATCCAGTGCCACTCTTCCTGCTTCTTGGTTTTCCACTTGCCAGCATCAGAGTCAGTATTTGCCTTGGCTCTAGCGCCATGTTGGCTCCCATCTCTCTGTCTCTGTCTGTCTCTGTCTCTCTTTCTGTCTCTCTGTCTCTCTGTCTCTCTCTCTGTCTCTCTCTCTCTCTCTCTCTCGGCTGTGAACACACAGTCAGTCCCACTTTCCCTGCTTCTGTGTGGGTCACTTTCACATCTACATCTCAGCAGAGATGTCCATTCTAATCTGCAGGGCCAGGGCTGCAGCTGGCTGTAGAACACCTCAAGGAAGCTTTGGGAGCAACCCAAGGGTAGGGGTTTCAAAGCCGCAGTCACCATCTTCTCTCAAACATCCTCTTCACACAATTCCTCTGTTTTCTCTACTGAGAGGGCAGCACCAGATATGATATGTGGGTCCGTTTTCTTTCCAGTCCCCCATATAAAATTGATTTTTAATTCTACTCCATTTTGCCTCTTCCTACAGAATCAGGTCCTTTTCCCTTCACAACCTATGCTTTCTCTCCCCTGGATTCTATCAAAGCTCTTCAGTGGCTTCCAGGACTCTATTCTCCTGGCTGCCCTCTGATTTTTTTTTTCTGCACACTGGAATGGAATGATCCTTGTAAAGATAAACTAAATCAGATCACTTTTCTGCTAGGGAAATTTTGTTTCTTCCTTGTAACCTTTAAGAATAAGCCAAAATTAGTCAGTACGGCACAAGACCCTTCCATAGGCCCCTCTCCCCACCCTGTCTGCCTCTGGCCAGTTCTCTCATCCTGCACACAGCAGCTACACTGAGGGACATTGAGTTCTCTAACCATAGCAGGTGCCTGCTCATCTCTGTAGCATTCTGGCTGATCCTGACTTCTGGAACATTCTTCCTGCCCTTCCTTCTCTGGCCAACTTCTTTTGTCCTTCTGACCCTGCATGTACCTGGCTTCCCCAGGAAACTTCCTAGCATGCCTTGCACAGTCAGGCCTTTTCTTACACATCTCCTCCACTTAACTGCACACTGCCTTTGCAGTCATGCATTACGAAACCCTCCACCTCTGCAATGATGCAACGATGCCCAGATCCCTAGGAAGACACCAGGAGCAAACTCAATGGCTGTGGAGCAGAACGCTCTGAAGACACATGCCCACTGTCAATTCTGCCCTGGCATAACCTTTGCAAGCACGCATCTTCAGCCTTTAGGGTTTCCCACTTCAAATAATGGATTTCATGCCCACCCTGTGCCAAAGATCATGCTATGGGTCCCCGTCACCTCTGTGGACTCTGAGTCAAGAGAGATCAAGCAGCTAGGTGAAGCATAAAGCACAGCATTGAGGGGGCTACGTGAGCATGAAGGGGCTGGGGATATCATGGGAGACGACCTCTGCAAAGAAATTGTGTCCACAGCTGTCCAGGATGGTCTCCGATGCCTAGGACAGAAACAACAATTCACTTCCAGTAACCTTAGTTCAGGGTGCAGATCAGCATGTTGCCTCTCTCTGAGCAGAGAGGAGGATGGTAGCTTTCTAATGTACAGAAAGCAACAGTTGAAGTGGGAAGGGCCTGCGCAGAAGTCCTTCTTTCGTCTGTTTCAGTCCCAAGTGTTACTTGCTTCCTATTCCACTTGCTAGACTATCGTTACTCCAAGACGGTTCTGGACACTGGATCAGGATTAGGCCTGAAATTCCTAGGTGTAAGTGAGAAGGCACCTGACTAGACAGAAGAGTGGCACACAAAGGCAAGTGGGAACGGATGGCCAAGATGCACCAGCCAACTTTCCATCACTAGAGGAAACTAGGAGATGATCTACTTAAAAAGAGGAAAAGAAATTCAGGTCACAGGTTCAGAGACTCAACCCACCGTCAGCTGGCCTAACACCTTTCAGACCATGTCAAGCAGTTTATGAGGTCTGGGTATGTGATGGAGAATGGCCAGTCACCTCCTTGTGTCATGTGGGAAGAAAAGTCAATGAGAGTTTGGTATCCTATAGTCCCCTTGCAAGTCATACTGCCGATGACCTGAATGATTTTCTGGGTTCCATTCCTTAAAGGACCATGTTTCTTCTCTCTCTATAGAGCCCATACCTGAACCAGAGCATCGCCCACTACACATCACATAGTTAGTGTGAGAACCAAAAAAAGCAGTGCAGTCTCTGAAAGCTACACAGGATCTGGGAATATGTGAATATGCAAAGATCAGAGGAGAAACAGACCCAACTTCCTCCCAGGGACAAGATGAAAGGACTCCAGGCTTAGGCTCTATGTTGGGTCTGGAGTAGGGGAGTTGTTATTAGCAAGATGGTCCAGACAGAGAAAGAGAGCTAGCTGCTTTTTCAAACTAAATAATACACCTCAGAACTTGGCTTCTGGGTCTCTTAAGGGTAGGGCCCTAAGCAAACTGGAAGAGGGATAGATTTGTTTGTTGGTTTTCAAGAAATTAACTAACAGCTCTCAGAAGGAATGAATTCAAGCAGTAGTAGAAGTACAAGGTCACTGGTTCTCAAGACAAATGGGCAATCCAGTTCAGAGACCGCTCTGTGACAGTCATGGCCTCTGATCCTACCATTGATTGGCTATAGTGTCATTCCTGCAGAAACACTGGATTTAGGAAGGGAAGTGCGTGCCAGTGAGGAAGGGGCAACAGTACCGGTCAGACCCACTTCCAAGACGCTCCTGTCTGCCATCCTGTCTCCTAGGAGATCCTAGGAGATTAGCGCTTCACTCACCTTAGGCAAGTCTTAACTATAACTGTGAAAGATAGGAACTACACTCACTTGTATAGGAATACTTTTAAAGTAATATTCATAGCCCAAAAAATGTAACAAAGCTATTCCGTAACAGTAAACGTGCATATAGGAACCTCACATTGTTGCCATTAATACATTTTCATAAGACCACACCTTCTCCCGGGCCTGTTTATGCTCAGATGATAATCTTCCCACTAGCCACACATACTTCTCCTCGGATGACACTTCCTTGGCCAAAATCTCAGGTATCACATTTATCAAAATGAAACCAGGTAAACGTGGACAGTATACAAACACTCCAAGGCTTCCAGGTGGATTCTCTGCCTGGTGCAGAGAGCCCCAGCATCACCCCTGCAGAGGTTACACACTGTGTCAGAGATCCGATTCTTCTCTCTCTCAAGCCTGGCCAGGAGGGAAGACCTCCAGATGCCTGAGGCCCACATTCTTCTTCACATTAGAAAGAAAAAAAAAGAATCTATGTTTCAGTTCTGCAGATCCTGACAGTCGTGAGCTGAGTCGGGTCTCTGTCCACACCTCTCCAGGGAAATCCACCCTTCTACACACCCTTCACTCACAGCCCCTGCCTTGTCCCCAAAGAAGAGCTCCGGAAAACCATGACAAGAGGTGGAGTGGCACACAGTGAACTGACAGGCTGAGTCTTCTGAGAGGCCCTGCTACAGGACAGTCCAGGCCCTGTGCGTTGGTGTTTCTTCCCACGGTTTGCACAGACACTTCTCTATGAAAAGTCGCCCCTTCTGTTTCTGTACGCTCTCAGAGGACAGCGCTTCAACATGATACCCCTTCCGTACTATTGATACTTTAGACATGTGACCATTTTATTCCACTAGAGTTCCCCAAACCCACACAGATCTTCTATTGGACAGACAAGGAAACTGAGGCCCTACCTTACAAAGAAAGTGACCTATCCAAGGCGCACTGGTCATGGACATGAAGGAAATCTGAACCTATGTCTCCCCAGCCCCTGTGAACGACTGTTTCCAAGGGCTGTCTGTTCCCCATTAATAGACCATGAAACAGTCTGTAAAAGCCAGAGGAATGGCTAGTGCTGGAGGACCCTAGCAGTCAGGAAGTTCAGATTTCTTAACACGAATTATACGGCAGACAATTAAACTATTTAAAATGTTTATCTCAAGAAGGTTAGGGTGGGGAGGAACTTGAAGATTGTGCTGTCACGGGAAAGGGTGGAGAAAGGAAAACACCAGAGCAGGTGCTGACAGTGTGCCCTGCTTTTGTGAATGTCAGTGGCTGAAAGACATGTATTTTGTATTTAAAATAACAGATTTTTATCGGAAGTCATCTCGGCACATCCCACAGCCATTTATTGTAAAATCACATGACTAAGCAGCATGGGCTAATGGTATACGTGGTCCTCACAGGCAAGTGAGGTGCTGTGTCTTGTGGGCTCACAGTTCTGAGACATATAAGCCAGAAGGGGGAGGGGAGAAGGACCGACAACACTGAATGTCATTTAAGGTCAGACTGGTCCCTCGGACCTGGGAGAAGGCAGGGAGACCTTTGCTTGGGGACAGGAAATGAAGAGGAGGGCATGGCTGTATCCAGCCACCCTGGAGGAAAAAGTGGCTTAGGGGACTTTAGCAACAGATGCTCCAGGACTCAGATGCCCCTACTTCTGCCCTGGAGTCTGGACACGGGATTTGGGAATTCGGCATCAGCTTGAAGGATTGTTTTTAATTTTCATTTCTTTTTTTTTTAAACTACAGACGAGTGTATTTGGAAGAAATTGGTAAACTCAATGCTTCTTATCAGAGCTCACTTACCAGAAAAACACAGCACTCCTTTCCCCAAATTAGAAAAATAACATTGCTTTACATTTTCAGAAATGTCTGTCTCCAATCTGTGATGCAATATTCTTGTTTAAGCAAGGAAAAATTTGGGCTCACGCACAGTGGAAGAGGGCAAGGACTTGGTCCACTTTGCAGAGAGCTGCAGGTCTTATTTTGGCACTACCCCCAAGGTAGACCAGTGAGAAACCAAGCGTGAATTATCTTGAGTAACCTGAAATCCCAGCCACTGACTTTCTGTCCTCTGTTAAGTTGAAACCTGCCTTGGATTTTTCTTGTATCCATTTACCAGTCTGAAACATTAGGGAAATGTTTCGTTCCTCTAAGCATCTGTCAGAAAGTCCCATTGTCTCAAGACACCATGACTGCCACCTGTAGCACTATTAATATTAAGAGTTGGCACAACTCCAAGTGGCCATTCCAGGTCTTTAGGTTTCTGCTCCTATAATCTCAAGTCTGGTCTGCATTGTTTGGTCTTACCTACCAGGAGGAAGAGGGGCATCCATGTGGAGCTCATGGTACACACGGGGGGAGGGGGGGTTGTCTTCTTGTTGTCTATTTTGAATATTCTAGACATTCCCCTTCAAGTTTGTGGCAGTCAGTATGGCTTTTTGCTCTTGTTGAGGAGGAGAGAGAGCAAATTCCCATCTCCATTACAGGAGAAGAATTCAGAGCCTGCCTGTCATTCTTCCCTACAGAGAACTACAGCAGAACTCCCTTAAAACCATGATTGAGGCAAGAAGGAAGTGGGGTCTGTTTGTTGTTTTTTTGTTTTAATAAGATGAGGTCTCACTAAATCAAAGGCAGGGGTCACAGAGAAACGCGTGGATGCTGCGAGCCCAAGATGATCACAAAGTAAAACGCTTCAGTGTTAAAAGGCACAAGATACTTCTAAACCCAGCGTCACACAGATGGCCTCACTTAAGCTCAGGTCACAAAACAAAGCCTAAGGATATGTGTAGGGGGGAGGGAAGAAGGGAGAAGGGGAAAGGTGACAAGGGTGGAGGGTGGTGGTAATGAGAAGCATTCTATACATGCTTCAGTGATAACAAAGCACGTGATTCAAAGGTTAGTTTTATATTGTCTCAAAAAGTGCAGGAGAAATATGTTTGGCCAGATCTGTGACGTCGAAAAAAACCTGCTAAATTTTACTTTTTACTTTATTGATAGGGGTTAACTGTAGATTAAATACAAAAGTCTGTGTTTGCTTATAGTTAAGTGGAGGTGTCAAGTTTCTTCCTTACGTTGTACACTGTATGCCTTTCCCTGTGTCCTACGGAATGTCCATACCACCTCATCACGGTGATTGATGTTCAACCTTCCTTTCCAGGCTGCTGGTTGGAAGAATGGCTCTTAGGAGATGATTTTGTAACATCCCCAGACTACTCTCTCAATCAGCAAAGTTAAAGTTTTAGACTGTACAAAATACTTTTTTTTTCCCCTCTTAAGTGTCTTGCTCCAAAGTTAAAAGTCAGAGCTTGACAGAATTTCTGTTATAGACTTGAAGAAGGGGTGGCCAAGTCTGCAGATTTTTCTCTTGTAGGTGACATCCATTCTTATCTAAGAGATGAGTGTTGGTGTTGGGGACTTCTCTGTCACCTCCATCCCTTCATCCCCGCATGCCCAACAGAACTCACATGGAGTAGACAGTCATTCACATGAAGACATCACTAAGTCAGCACTTTTGAGTTTACAATCCTGGTGGTGCTAGTGGCCTCTACTCACAAAACCCTCCTGGCCACTTGACCTCTTTTCTCCCAAAATACAAAGCATTTACCACAGGACAAAGGTGAACGCACTATGTGGTATTGGCAAAGGGGGTCTCATATGGATACTCTGATCCCCCCCCATCATAGGTCCATTCCCTGGCTGGGAATTGTGATGGGCATAGAAGTCTATTTCTAGAATATCACCAGTTTTTCGATGTAGCATTAAGTAGGTATACTTAAAAAACAAAAAGTCCCCTGGTTGTCCATAAAGGGAAGCCAGTTTAGATGAGATATATTAAAGTATTGATTTAGAGAGATATAAATGGCAATAACAGACATGACCAAAGGTGTCTCACTTTTACCATATTGCACACAGATTTACACATACACATACCTCATGAGTCACATGAACAAATCAAGGTAGAGTTGGTAGTATGGAAAAGATTGTGATGAAGTTAATGGAAGTCAGATTTAAAGGGACCAGGTATGTTCATTTGGGAGCAGAAGAAATGACCCAACCTATCCTTCAGAGACAAATCTTGGTATTAGAAACAAATGGGGTCCGACACACTGGGACCACGACAAGGGTACCCTGTCGCTTATGACAGTGTCTGGGAGTGAAAGTGATTCTCCACATCCAAGGTTGTTTGAGGTACAGAACCTGACAAACCTGGGAGACAGTGATGGGGCAAAATGACACTTGGAAGAAGAGCGAGGCGTGGCAGGAAAGGCTATCAGAAGGAATAGACGTGTTTACCGTATTGCACATCTGAGAAGCCTGGCCGAGCCGTAGAGCCATCTCAGGCTAACAGTCGGCATTCAAGGACGGATGCTCATCACATGGAGGTTAGAAAGAAGGAAGATTAATGGGCAAGTCTAGCAGGGAGCATCAAAAGAATCCCTTCAGATGGGATCACGTGAGGAGGAAGATAGCAAAACCTGGCATTTGGCCAACTCCTGGGAAAAGAAAACAGCAAATTTGAAATTCCGCCCCTCTAAGCCACTCAAAGTCACATGCTGCTATTGTGGTGACCAGAGTCCTACCAAAGGGCAGAACTCCAGGACAGCACGAGCTCACACTCATCTGAGGGATCACCACAATTGCATGCTCTGAAATACGCAGGCACTTAGCGGTCAAGGGACATTTGGATATCGTCAAGTCCCTTCAGTCTTCATTGAAAACTGAAGAAAATAAGGTCTGACAGACAAAAGTGAAATCCTGAGCTCACGCGGTCAGCGAACAGTGACAGCAGACCTGGGATGTCTGAGATCACACAGTGAGAGAACAGTGACATCAGACCTGAGACATCACAGCCAGCAAACAGTGACATCAGACTTGGGATGTCTGAGATCGCACAGCCAGTGAACAGTGACAGCAGAACTGGGTTTTGGGTCCCCAGGTAGACAAAAATGTCTACCCTATCTTTTTTCCCTTTCACAGTTTGTGTTCTTTTTATAATACCTGTGTCATAATCAATGGACCAATGAAATGACAGAAGATGCCCCAGGGAGCATCTCCGAAGAACATGAGAATCCAAAACAGAAGAAGCCAGCAGTTCTTTAGAATCATTTTCCTCCCAGCCACCGAGATGCCCAAGTCTGGGGAAATACTATGAGGATGAGGATGATTTAAATACAGTTCTGTTTTCCATCCTGAGTTGGAGAGAGGGCAGGCAAAGGACTCAGAAACCTCAATACAAAGACGATTTCTTTTTCAGAGACCCAAGTATGGCATGTCCCCAGGGTGGAGAGTTTCTAGGGATAGGAGATTGTTGATACTCCCTAATCCCTCCCACAAACAAATGCCACAAGCACCCAGAATTCAGGCTCTACAGTCAGCCCTAGTCAGTCATCTCACTGGGAAAAGTCAACCTGTGGCATCTCTTGCTTGTTCATTTTGAAATGGAGACATTTCCGCTTTCAAGTTTGAACAGGAAATTTTCTTCACAAAAGAAGACTACCCAAAACAAAAAATGCAGACAGTATTTGGGTCGGTGGGCAGCGCTTTCTGGAGACATTTCTCCCCAACATCTGAGCAGACTGTGAGTTCCAGTCTGCTCTTCTCTCCCCTCTGTTGCCCCCACCCCTGCCGTGAGGTATGTGTTGCCCCCACCCCTGCCGTGAGGTATGTGTGTGCGCGCGCACACAAGCACTTCTGGAACAGGAGGTGCTCTGAGAAGTTTGGGTCAAGGGGAGATTTTATCAGGAGAGTTCTGAGGGGACAAGACACACAGAAGACACCCCTGGGACTTAGAGGACATTCTTCTATTGCCATGCCTGCAAGTTGACTTTAAAATTCAAAGCCACAGAAACAGGACAGGCCTTCTTTCTGTTCCTGCTCTGTGTGCCTGCCAGTCGCAACCTCAGGCTGTTTCTACCTCACCAGCAGAGCAGAAAAGGTCTGTACCAGCCACTCAGGAGAAACTTCCTAATGGTGGTGTTACGAGAGGCTTTGGTGTGGGCCACATGATATCAGGGACCCATATCTGGTCCCGAGCCTGAATTTGGTCATCTTGGCCCTTCAAGAGGGCCAGGTGGGAGGATGTCCGAGGGCTGGGACCTGTCTTTTAACGCGGACTCTGTGGTTTCCAGGCTCTCTGAGTCTCGGTGTGGAGCTAAGAAGGGAAGTTTCTGGTGGGAATGTTTCTTAAACATATGCTCCTGCATGGATCCTATTAGACGAACCCATGCTGGTGCATGAGTCATGCCAAGTCCTTGCTGCTGCTGCTGCTGCAGCTGCTGCAGGGACTCCCTTGATAAAACCGAGTAAGTGAAATCACTGACTTGGGACCCAGATCCAGCAGGTGAGCCGCACATAGAGCCAGGGTGGACAGTCCCCAGACTCCACAGCTTGCTGCGCCATCATCATCCCTCAGACGGTGAGGGGATCATGGTAAACCTTGGAGTTGCAAACTCCATAAAGCTGGCCGTAGTTATGAAGAATAAGGGAAGCATTTCACAGCATATGCCCACTGTGCCTACTGCCTGCTGCAGGGTGCCTTTACGAAGGAGCAGTCTGGCCTTTTCGTTTACAAGGCAACCTACCTCGGGCCTCAATTTCCCACTGGTGTACTTCTGAGGAGTAAGTTTGCCTCCTCTCTGCATCACGAAACAGATGAAATAACAAACAGCTTCAAGGAGGGGCTACCTCAGAACACAGACACAGAAGCCGTCCTCAGCAACAAGAGTCGGTGTAGATGAAAACAGTGTCACCTGCTCTGTTCCTAGCTATGGCCGCGGCCAGACTACTCTACCTTGCTGAACCTTGCACACCAGAAAGCTGTCCCCAAGGACTCCAGGCTACACTACCCCCTTCCAGAGTCAGGTTCCACCCCTCAAGTGGAAGGGTTTTTTTTTTTTCCCCACTTGCTGTGGAGTAGAGAGCCATCCTGAACTAACGGAAGGAGATGTAAGCTGGAACATCAGGATACATCAAGCTCCGTTTTAGGGATATTTTTCTGGTTCTACCGATGAACTGTGAATTTTGAGTAAGGAATAAAAGGATGCCTGAAATTTATATGTGATGACTATCTTCCCTTCCGAGCAAGGCAGTGGGTGGTCCGGGTACTCAAAAGTGTGTCCTAACATGGTCTGGCTTGTGTTTTCCACATCCACATCATCCCCAGAATGTATATGTGCCAGCACCAGGCATACAGGGTACTTAGGAAATTTATGTAACAGTAATTACTTCATATTATTATATTATATTAATGCACATAAATTCATCAAAATGCAAGCAGGCTGGAACATGAGAATTTCCTTTAGATCTGGCACTTCTAAACTTGGCCTAGAACCACAGTCTTCTGCAATAGCTAGTAGACAGATTCTCGAGGTCCCCTTGGATCACTCACTGGTCTACCATCCACAAGGATATGACTTGGGAATCTGTTTGCTAAAGCAACCTCGTCCTATGTGGGTCTCAATAAGCATCAAGTCTGAGCCATGGGTGCCCTCCCAAGCCTTGAGCTCCCCCCCTCCACTATTCTAAGGCAACACAGCACAAGAGGCAGCAAAAATACCCTCAGAGCTAAGACTCTAAACTGGAGCAATACAGAATCTTCTGCATCCTCCACGTGGGAAGCAGCAGCCTTGTGTCCTCGGCAAAGACTTACACTTTGGTGAAGTCTAAGTACTGAACCTGCACAGAGAAACAGATCAAGTCCAGCTCCAGCAGAGCCCTGAATCGGCCCCCAGACTTCTAACTTCTACTTTGGCTGGCAGTAGATACAGTTTTTCACACTCCATTTGCAGGGAAATATTCAAATAAATATATGCTTTTAAAATGATACTTCTGTAAGCTTTCCATTATAATCACAAAAACAAAGACCTAGAACAGGCTCATTCATCGTTTTAGTCTTATAGACATGAAACTGGGAGGCCCAGAGATAGGCAACCACGTAAAGTCACAAAGCAAGGTGACATTGCCTTAATTGTGGTCTAATGAAACTGGTCAAAATGTTCTACACACTAGATTCTTCTCAGTACCTGCTGGTACCAAGTCCCCTCCTCCAAAACTCAGCAGGTACTGAGAGGGGAAAATGCAGGCAACCATCCACTGAGACAGGCGTTGGGAAGTCAGTTAGCCTCGGGATGTGTTTATAAGAGCGGGGATTTGAACTGATTAATGAATGCTCTCTGAGTTTGTTGCTATGAAAAGATTCCCTTTCTTGGGGAGGCAGGCCCAGTGCCAGGGAAGTATGTTTAGGGTCCAACAGACCACTTTCCACTTTTCTGACCTTGCACCACAGGGAAGGGCAGTGAAACCTCTTCTGGAGAGGCCTGTCCTGCCCCAGTGTCCCACAAGTTCTTGGCTTTTCTCTCCTGATGGAAACATCACAGAAGTGAGCCCTAGCATCAACTAGCGATTGCTCTTCTTGGTCACACTGGAAGCGGAGGCTTAAGGCAAGCCTGGCATTAGTGCACAGCTGTGAGAACCTAAGCAGTATGTCTTTCAGAACACCGTTGGCATCACCAAGCAATGCATTGATTCTGTGCCCGCCTTCCCGGGGCAACAAGGTGGCAATAAGAGATCTCCTGAGTCCTAAGAATGTGAGGTTAAAGTAAGGAAGAATGGCAGGTCCACCTCTTCTCCATCTGCCCACAGTGAGGATGTTAAGAGAAGCAATAGGGAGACTGAAAGACGCACACCTTATTGTTCGGCAGACAGTGGCCAGCTGAGGTACCTGAAATACCACAAATGTGTATGTGGCTGTCACTGGCTGAGTGCAGACAACGTCCCAGACACCATCTGGGCACCACCATCTCTGCTTTCTTATGTACGAAGTATTACCTTACTTAATTATTACCTGGGGCCTCTGTGATAAACATTTATTTTAAAATTATGGAAACACTGAAAATGGAGAGTCATTTTTCTTTCAACTGGATACTCAGATCTAGGTTTGCTGCTGCTAAACTCCATGGCCTTTGCATTGCAGTGGATGTGGCAAATGGGCCTTGTTCCCAGGCCCAATAAAATCTGATTAGGGTAGGGCTACTCAGATGACTGTGTAAAGGAGAAAAGACCTTTTGGAGCCCAGTGAAGAAAGAATACTGTGATTGATTAGTGATGTCTGCTGTTGGCAAAGGTGCAGGAGGGGAATAATGTTATGACCGATTAGTGATGTCTGCCCTGGAAGCGCAAGAGCTGCATTCATTTGTCAATCTTGTGAAAGGACAGGCCTCTACGTTGCAAAGTTTACTGCAAATCTGATTCTCTACCATGTCATTTAAAATCTCCCCGTCCATGCACTCTGCAGATCATTTCAGCAGGCTCTTTAAAAATCAAGCATTTTCATTGTCTTTCAAGTTCTTCACAGTTCTCTTTAAATAACTAGCCCGAACAAATATATATATATCACGGATCAGGATGGCTTTCTGCCACAGATTTCCTCTCTAAGGACCTCTTCCTGGAGGCTGCCCCAGTTTGACCTTCCTCATTATCGAGAAAGGCCCTCTGGGGTTGGAAACTATTCTCAGGACACAGAAGGGGCATGTTTCATGTGACCCTTGGAAACTACTCTCTGGAGCGGTCATTATTGGCTGAAGGCTGCAGCTGATGGGACATGAGGAGTTGCATCGAGGAGAGTACAGCGCATGCGTTCACGTGAAGGAGCTGGTGGAGAGGAGATTAGGTTTAGGGTCGCTGGGTAGAAAGAAGGAAGCTGAGAAGACAGTGAGAGTTTGGGCCAGACAGTGCTGCCTGATTTGAGCAGAGAGCTCAGAAGAGCGGAGAGCATGTTTAACAACCAATTGCCCATCCAGTCTTAGAGGAATCTACTGCTGTACGCAGCCAGCCATGAGAGAAAACCGAGGAGCACAGGGAGGAAACCCAGCTCTCCTCTACTTGAACTCCATTGTCTTAATCGTCTGAGTCATTTGAACATGCCGCATGCAGAGTTGACTGCAGCTGAACACGTGGAGAAACCAGATCCCACCCTAGACCCTTCCTAAATGATTTAACGTGTGTCAGACCAGACCGGACCTCCCCCTCCCCCAACAGCAAGACGTCATGCTCCATGCTCGAAGCAGCAACCCTGAGCAATGCTCACAGGGCAAATCAAGAGCCTAAAAAATAATTACACTTCGCACACCCTGAAACAATAATGACTTCAAAACTGCCTTCACGTGTGATTTATACACACGTACATTTCCCCCTTGATCCTTCTTCCTCGGGTCCCATTCTGCTCGCTACACCCAAATCCAAATGGTTAGGAAGTCAGTATTCCTAGGTTGGGCTAGAAAGTCCAGATGGGAAAGTCCCCGGCCTGTAGGAAGAGGCTAAAACCTAACACCACCTGCCGCTAAAGTTCTTTACACCCAATTGTGCAAGGACGCAAGTATGTGTCTATCCCAAGAAGTTCAAAGAAGAAAAGCAAAAAGTTAATTAAGGCTCCACTGCAGTGCCAAGGAATCGAATGCTCCCTGGGGCTTGGTATCAGGCAAAGGAACACACTCCGCCAGAGTTGCTGGTTCCAATCCAGTGTGCTGTGGAAAGAGGGGAACGTGAAGTTAAAGGTGGGATGGGAGGCTATGCCAGTAAGAGAGTCTTTTCCAACAGTGTTGTCCTTTGGAAAGTGCCCCAGGTCACACAAGAGGCAGATCATTAAATGTGCATCTAATACATGCCGAGCGATGGCACACAGAGAAAAGGTCTCTTGTGCGACCAACCTTGTGGGGGTAAAAGCATGAAACAGGTGAGTTCTGCCCCTATGAGGTTGTATGTGTGTGTGGTGATTAGGTGGGGTCAGGACAAAGAAATTGGCAAGAGGATAAGCTGGTGTTTCGGGACACCTTGAAAATCCCAGTCAGTGTCTGGAAGGACTTGTCAAGTATGTCAGACTTCAAGCCATGCACCCAATGCACAGAATGTCAAAGACTGAAAGCAGGGAGCCAGCAGAGAAGGCAGCTCAAGAGAAGAGAAGAGACGCAGCCCCTTCAACTCTCTGTTGACTCAGCCTGCTTAGGACCACAAGTCTCTCAGGCAACGACAGCCTTAGCACCTTGATAACCCGTCGTCCAGGAGTCCTGGTCTTTTTTTTTTCTCTCTTGTTGTAACTGCAGGTGTGAGAAATGGAAATGAAATTCCACGGCCAGGCAGCCATCCAACCGGCACAGTCTTCCCTGAAGACCACTGAAACACGCAAACAGCTTAGGTCAGGATGGAACGGCTTCAAGGACCTCCAGGAAACGGCCGCCTGCTGGAAGGTGTGAGTGCCTGTTGGTGTGTGGGGGAGCTTGGGAGAGAGCCGTGTGTCACCATAGAGAAAGAGTCACAGCAAAAGCTTTGAGTGTGAGGGACAGATGTCCCCCGACTGGGAGACCTGAGATTCCCCAAGGCCTTCTTCCAGGCCTTCCTTTTTTTTTTTTTTTTTTTTTTTTTTTTTTTTTTTTTTTTTTGCGGAACTGACTGCCTCTGGGTACAAAGTTCCGAAGAAGCTTTCTTAAGATCCAGGGGTCACCTTCAAATTTCTGACCTCATCCCACCTGATAAGCCACACGAAAAAGAGAAAAGTTGTACGCACAGAAGTCCTTAGAAGAAGTCCTAGACATGTTCTGAAGAGTCAACTGTGGCATGAAAGGAAGGAGAGAGCCGGAGCGATGCTCACTCCCAAGCGAGCTGTGAGGCGAAGAGTGCTATACAGACTTCATGGTAGGAGCCAGGCTTGACCCCTCCCTGAGAGCTACAGCTAATGAGAATCTCCACGGCATGCCTCAGAGTCCAGGCTGCAGGGAGGTTCCCATCCTGTGAAATAGAAAAGAGGTTAGGGCATGTCCATTGATGAGCATGGGTGCCCATCAGTGTGTGTGTGGTGTGGGATTGTATGTGCTTGTGTGGTATGTACTGTGTATGTATGTGGTGTGATGTGGGATTGTGTGGTGTGTGGTGTGCTTGTGTGGTATGGACTGTGTATGTATGTGGTGTGATGTGTGTGTGGTATGTGTGTGTGTGTATGTGTGTGATGTGTGTGGTATATGTGTGTGTATTGTGGGATTGTGTACATTTGTGTGGTATGGACTGTGTATGTATGTGATGTGGTGTGTGCATGTGGTATGTGTATATTTGTGTGGTGTGGGATTGTATGTGCTTGTGTGGTATGGATTATATATGTATGAGGTGTGGTGTGTGTGTATGGTGTGGGATTATGTGTGTGTATGTGGTATGAATTGTGTGTATGTGGTGTGGTGTGAGTGTGTGTGTGTGTGTGTGCGTGTGTCTGCATGCTCCTTTTCTGCACACCACAAAGAGCAGTCTGGAGATTTAAAGGATTCTCAAGAGAAGCCTAAATTCTTTGTGAGTAGGGATTAATCCTTGTTCTGCTTTTTCCTGGCGATGGCACATGGAATACATGTTTGTCAGAGTGAATGAAGGTTAGTCACCTCTTCTGGGAATTCATAATGTTACCCCGAGGACGTGTTTCCTTAATCCAGCCCCAGCCTGTCATCGTCTTCCAGGCCTCTGCTAGCAAAGCACCTTTCATTCACCCACCAGCTCATTCAGCGTTTGTTTGTGGACTGTTCGGGATGCACCGGGTATGGCTGGCAATGTGTTCACAGTGGCGCCCATTGCTGCCAACAGCAACAACGTGTCCCGCCTTCAAGAAACCTCGCATCAGTGACATGGGTGTTGAGCCGGGCTTTACAATAAGAAATGTGGGGAATTGGGGGAATTTTAAGGTGTTATGTTAAGGAGCAGTTAAGGAACTGGAGCTAAGACATAACTGGGGAAGCCTCCAGGACAGTAGCGGTGATCAAATTACCATCTCGAGGATGATCCAAGTCGGGTACAGTCCACATGGAGGGAGAGAGGGGTGTTTGGTCATCTACTCCAAGAACAGAAACCTAGGTGCTGAGGTGCAAAGGTGAAGAGGTGGAGAGGGAAGAGAATGAGGAGTAGGAGAGAGGATGGTGGTGATGGTACTGAAGCAATGCTATGTGTTTCAAGTAGGAAAATGAGCCGCTGGGTTTTGCCAAGGGTGGAGCATGGTGAGAGTCAGTGGGCTTTGTCAGGGGTGGAGGATGGTGAGAGATGGTTGGCTTTGTCAAAGGTAGTCTTTACTGGGGTCATGACCCAAGAAATGAAAGAGATAATGTTGGAGACAGGGGTTATGAGGCTTTGGGGTTCTCCAACGGCAGAGAGGGAGACAGCCTGTAGATGCCTCCCATGGTCCTAACCTAACCGTGAATATGAGCAGGTGGTTCCTTTATTACAATAGGAAACGATGGAAATGATTCACTGGAGGTAGAGAGACTCGGGGATCCCTAGCTTAATTTGGGGAGCCCTGAATTTAAGGGGCCTATCAGCTACTTGGGGGGGGTACCTATGGATCAGTTGGATATGTGAATGTGTACCTATATGGAAAATCCTAGAGCGTTTGAGAGTCCTCCTCATGAAGGCCATGACTGTTGGAATCTTTAATGTTACCCTGGAGTGGAGGGCAGGCTCTATGGAAAGAGGGGTGAGCCTGGGTGTGTGTGTGTGTGTGTGTGGGGTGGATCAGAGTCCTTGGGGAAGAGTGTGAGAAAGTGCAGAGGAAGATGAACGCTGGGGAGGTGGAACCCCACCAGGGAGAGGGAAGACTTTGAGAAAGATTCCATCCCCAAAGGCCAAGCAGGGCACAATGTCCGCTGGTGGGAGCCAGGGGGCTGTGGGTCCCAACACCAAACAGGAATGGGGAAATGAAGAACAATGAACTTCTCCGTAAAGACGAAAAGAATTACAGTCATACCTGATTGGAGAGAACCCAGCCCTTGGAGAGGACACTAGAGCCCCCAGACCACAGGTTCCCAGACCTGGCTAATGTCGAGCTTCTGGCAACGCCCATCTCATCTGAGAATGAGCCAGGAGCTATACTGTGCTTGTCCATTCTAAATTCCAGAAGGCACTATTTTCCGTGGTGACTCTGTGCCCCCTGCAAGTATGTGGACTCAGTCACAGACTGTCTCAGCCCTGAAGCCATCTCGGGGTCAGGGGTGGGGACAACAGGCTACTCCTCCTTCCATTCTCTTCTGTAGCCTCTTCTCTTGCATGAATTAGCATCATACTCACTGGTCACAAAACGGTCATTTAGGAACACCCAGGCGGTCAACCTGGGCCCGAGTCACTCGTCCTAATGACGCTTACTCTGTTTCTCTGTCTATTCCGGAAAGCCTGGGAAAAGTCTTGGCAAATAACAGCGCTCAGATACTGAATCTGGTCCTTGTCATCCCACGAGAGCAGAGCTACAGGAAAGGGATCTTATTTAAACCTCCCCAACAACAGCCAGACACTTGACAGGTTCGCGTCAGAGCTCTGACCTCAGGAATTAAGCCAGTGAGGCTGGAGGAGGGGGAGGTGCCCCCAGAGTTCACAGTCGGAGATAAAAACCAAAGGCGTGGAACATGGATGCTGTGCACCTGACTGTCCCAAGGAGACAGTGAGCTTCAGCTCTGCCTCAGGAATTTATGCCGTTGATCCTAAACAGGAAGTGAGTGAAAGAAAACTGCTGAAGTTCTTCCTGGAGTTGACAGATCTTGGCATTTGATAATTGTTGAGGCTGAAAAATGGCAAAAAAAAAAAAAAAAACCCAAAAAAAACAAAAACAAAAACAAAAAAAATCACACAGTGGGCTATCCTTCCCTTTTCACTCAGTCATTCATGTTGACCTAGGTGATCCCCAGAAGGGCTGATATTGCCCCCATTAAAAGGCACTTTGAAATGCATACAGGTGTTTCTGGTTGTCATGGTGACTGGGGAAGCTAATGCTACTTGCTAGGCATTGGCCATATTGTGTACCTTGTGCTAGCAGGAACCACCTCACCCTAAGGGACCCAAATGTCTCTCTATAGCTCAGTTCCATGATGGCCTATCACTAGCTGAACAAATTCCCAGCCACGGCAGGAAGACGCTAACAGGACAGAACAGCGTGCCAGCTCTATTTTTTAAAGATACGCAGATGAGGTGTATGACTCTGTGTGTGTGTGTGTGTGTGTGTGTGTGTGTTTCATGTATGTCTCTGTGCATGCGTATAACACTGTGATGGGGTAGACATGGTCCAAGGATCCATTTTTTCCATGGTGGTTCCCCTCCTCCTCCTGGAGTCTGACGGGAGGCCAGGCCCTGGCACTGCTACTCACAGCCCCGAGTCACAAGCGTCTTCCTCTCACCTCACAGTTGCCTCACAGTATATAACCCAGGCAGTCTTGGGCTGCACTCAAGAAGCTTGGCGTAGTCTCCCAGAGCTGACAGCGATCGAAGACAGATGTGTACAGTCAGAGAGGAATGGGAATCATGAAAAGGAGTAGCAAGCTTCCATGTGGAGAGAGCCAGGAGCTGGGAGGGGAGCGGCGGCGGCGGCGGGGGGGGGGGGGGGGGGGGGGGGGGGGGGGGGGGGGGGGGGGGGGGGGGGGGGTGCAGTTTAAAGACACGCAGGCAGGCGCCAGATGCGTGCTGTATGACTCCGTGGGCAGGGCAGCCTTGCTCCCATTCCCAACTGAAGATGTTTCCACAGGAAGGCAGGCTGTGCTCTCTGCAGGGGCTGACCCAGAGTGCCCCTTTGCTCCTCACGCTTTCCAGCTGAGAATTCTGTTTTGGCCAGGAAGGGATTCCAGGCAACACCATCTGCCTTAGCCTTCCTCACAGAGCTGTTATCCTAGGTAGTTCAAGACCAAGCCCATGCAGCCCAGAGGCAGGGCCAGGGCGAGAATTCAGTCACCTTAAACCTTCGTAACCTCCCCAAACTTCGACCCAACCCTTTGCATGTTTCTGCTCTCATCTCCTCCACACAGTTCCTTCCTTCGGCCTCACGCCACCCTCCACTCTCCCACAGTGGCCCACTGGCTTCCTTCAGAAGCCTCAGTTCCCCCAGTTGTCAACAGAAAGAGGCAGAAGTGGTGTTGGCGAGCAAGGAACTCAGGACCGCGAGGGGGGCACCCACACACTGAGACAATGGGGATGTTCTATCGGGAACTCACCAAGGCCAGCTAGCCTGGGTCTGAAAAAGCCTGGGTTAAAATCGGTCTCGCTGAACATAGCGGACAATGAGGACTACTGAGACCCCAAGAACAATGGCAATGGGTTTTTGATCCTACTGCACCTATCGGTTTTGTGGGAGCCTAGGCAGTTTGGATGCTCACCTTACTAGACCTGGATGGAGGTGGATGGTCCTTGGACTTCCCACAGGGCAGGGAACCCTGATTGCTCTTTGGGCTGACGAGGGAGGGGGACTTGGTTGAGGGAGGGGGAGGGAAAGGCTCCGGAGGTGGCGGTGGGGAAGAGACAGAAATCTTTAATAAATAAATTAATTAATTAAAAAGAAGTGGTGTTGGAAGCGTAAAGAGCTGGACGGAGTCCAGGAGGAAAAGCACCTTCCTCTCTGGCCTTGCTGTTCTTGGATTGATAAAAGACCCGGCTCTCTGGGGGCTTTGCTCCTGGTAGGCGTCATTTGGAAAAGAATTGGCTATGTGACGCCACACAGCCCTCCGTGTGCTTCACAAGAGTGACAGTTCTTAACCTCTCTCCTTCCATTCTAAGTTGAGTTGGGTTCCTCAAAGCAGTTATAGAGGTGTCCTCCTCCCAGCTCAGAACCTCAGAATGACGCCTCATGCACAAGCAAATTCTGTGTAGAAGAATCCAGTTAGCGTCAAGTCAGGGACATAGATCCGAATCCAGAAAGACCAGTGTCTTTATAAACACAGGAACATGTATGTTCAGAGGGAAGGGATATAAGACAATACCACAAAGATATCAGGGCTGGAATGATAAACTAGGAAACATCCATGGCTACCAGATGCAAGAAAAAGGCAGGGGCAGCGTTTATCTTGGTGTTTTTAGATGGAGCATGGCCCTGCTCACACCTTGAATTCTAGAACTATTCAAAATAAGTTTCTGTTACCTTTAAGTGCACAATGTGTGGGGCTTTGTCATGGCAACCCCAGTCAACACATGCATGTCCCAACTCTCGGTTGTCTGCCCAGGCTTACTGCTTCTGTGACGGTCTATAGCAGGCCAGGTAAGGTTATGTTTCTGCTAACACGCCATATCATGTCTACCCGGGATCAAAAGCGCTCCTGGAATGTGTCTAGGAAGCTCCATCTGCACCCTGCAGGGATCTCCAGCATCTTCCCCCTCCTCCCTTGAAGCCAACACCTCAGAAAGTCCTGGGTTGTCAGGTTGCTTCTGGTACAGTCGGGCCTGGGAAACCTGAGCAACAGATGGCTCTTCTCCGTGGTCAGCTAGAGACATGCTCTGAGCACATGCTTGAAGGGGCATGCGGCTAGGCAACTGGGAGAAGAAAAAAAAAACCTCACACTGCTCAGAAACATCTGCTGGGAGAAAAGATACAGCTAAACAGGGATCAAAGAGTTTCCTAAGCAACAGAGGGAACGGTTTTACAATGTGGCACAGAGGTATAGCCAACTGCAAGAGCTGCCAGCCAGGCTCCAGTTCCTCCTAAGTGGAACAAATAAGTTGATAAGGAGAGAAGGCCCGGCAGGGATGGGAAAGAGAAACATGTGCATGTGGGCAGAGCCGGGAGCCCACACTTTGCAAAGCAGCAAGCCCCACAGTGGAGGGGAGAGAGAAAAGAAAACAGGGGAGAAAGGAACCAGTATCAGGGTGGTGTCGTTAGTAAGTCAGTCATATACTTACAACAGACTTTGATGCCAAACAATATGAATATAGATAATAATGTTTATCTGTAGCTATTGTCTTGTAAATGTCTCTTATATCAGTGCAGTTTTAAGGTCTCTGTGTGCATTTATCATTTAGCCCTGATACAAGCCAGAACTAGTTCTATTAGCACCTTCCATATGAGAAAAATGAGGCCAATATAGGCATCAAGTGTCTTACACTAAATACTGCCACATATAAGTGATGGATCTGGATTCAAGGCCAAGCCAGGGTGGCTTCTGCCCCCAAGATGTTATTAAACCCCCCAAAAGCAAAATGGAAGCTGTGTACTTAGCTGGCATCCTGGGTCCGGGCACATGGGGCCCAAGAGATGGGAGGAGACGCATTCAAAGGTGAGATCAAGAAAGGACATACAGCTAGATGATCAAGCTCCTTGAGCAAAGGGGAGGGACTGTCCTTTTCTCATAATCTATAAGGCTATGCATTAGGCTTCCCCTGTGTGAGCTAACCGGGGGCCTCTCTACTGTCCTGTGACATCCCTAAGCTCAGACAGATAAACCTTCTAGAATCTTCCTCCAAGTGAGTGAACAGGTGTGCCTATAAATGCAACGTAAAGAGGTGGTAACTGCAGTACAGGGGTTGGCACAAGAATGGATGTGTGCAATGTGCACCAGTCAGGGGATGGTTAGATGCGGTGCACAGGAGAATGATGTTCAGTAATAACGCAACAGTACGTGGAAGAGACCCGCAAGGCTGTTCACTGGCTTCCTTGCAGGTTTATCTTCAGCTGTCTTTCTTATACAACTTAGGACCACCTGCCCAGAAGTGGCACCACCCTTAGTGTGCTGGGTCTTTCTTCATCAGCTAGTCATCAAGAAAGTGCCTCCCTGCCCCACATACTGGCAGGCCGATCTGATGGAGGTGAGTTCTCACTGAGGCTCCCTCTTCCCAAGCATCCTAGTTACTATCAGCCGACAGGAACCGACCCACACATACTCCAATGCTAGAACTCTGCCTTTTTCGCAAGAAAGAACAAAATCACCTGGTCTACGAAGTGAGTTCCAGGACAAGCAGAAATGTTACACAGAGAAACTCTGTCTCGGGGAGCAGGGGCAGGGGGCAACATGCTAGCAGGGACAAGCTATTCTATAAGGATTGTTTCATCCTCATTATGAACCTAGGAAAAGTCAAAACTGGTGAATGAGGGAAGCCAATATTTTATATTTCTGATAAGACAAAAGGACAAATGAAATGCCTTAACCATGTCCCGAGGACTTTGTTTGAGGAGGTGGGATCGAAGAGGTGACCCACAGAGAAGCAGGTGGCTTACTGTGTCTCACAAATGCCAGGAAGGAAGACAAAGGGGAGAGGGGAGAGTAGAGTGGGAGGAAAAGGAGAATTGCTCACAAGCAGACAAGCAGGGCATGTGAAAAACTGGGTAAGACTGCTTGGACCCCTGGATCAGAAGAGTGACCCCAAGCTCCAGGCCACCTCTCTCGAACCACTTAACTCCAGGAGAGTTCCTTTGTCATTCCACAAATTACTGCGCATTCCAGCTGCTGGAGACAGCAAGGAACACGGATGGGCGTGCTCTGCCTGCTGGAATGCACATTCTATCAGAGAGAACAGAACAGCGTGTGCATCAGAACAGTGAGTAATGTGTCGTTTGTCAGAGATCCTAGGTGCAAGTTTGAAAAATCACTGGAAGCCTCGGCGGTCTCCTCTGCAGACCGGATTGGGATAATAAAAGAGGCATTTCATGGGTTCTTTTGCAGAGCCAGAGTCCACACAGTCTCTCACCCGATGGTGAGCAATCATCTCCATTCTTGAGATGTTGCCTAAGCCAGCCTTACAGTTCCTGTCTGCATGGTCATAAGGTGAAACTCTAAGAAATAGGAGCAGCCATTCGGAAACGATGGAGGCAAAGTGATGAGAGAAATAAAGTCAAAAGCACTGTGGCAGGATTTGGGGTTCCTAATGACTGAAGTTAAGAGCAGTGTTTCCTTCCCTGTGGAATGGACCTAACCTCATGGTCACCTCGTAATTGCACTGTCTGTTCTTCAGTGTCTCTCACTCCAAGGAATGGGTCTAGGTGTCATCTAGAAAGATGCTGCTTTGCCAAGACCTCCTCTGCCAGGTCCCTGTTGGTGGCTCCATACCTGGCTGAGCTCTCCACGTAGCCTAGATGAAAGGACTTTGTTGGTCCTCTGAGACCAAACATTCCAGGCCACATGTGGGAGTTGGGAGATTGACAGAAATTCTTCCAAAGCCTGCAGCAGACTATAGAGCACCTGGAAGATGCCCGTTCAGGCTCCAGGGCCAGCCCTCCAGAATACAAAGGCAATGCTGACCTTAGCTCTACCAGTGGAGCAAGAGAAGGCGGTTCTTCCTGGAAGGAAAGGAATGACACCCTGACTGGACAGAAGGTGATGGGGAAGCTCAACCAATCACACCTGGCTAGGGTGTGGCCGCCTGGAGCCCAGGTAGAAAAACCAGGGTAGGTGCGAGCTCTCTCTATGCAGTGCTCGCTGGACCATTTTGGACTTTGGACCTCCCACTCTTGTAGCGTGAGTTCTCCCCTTTTTCAATTATTAAATTACATCTGTTGTTCTTGAGCTGGTCTGGTTATTTATTGTACCCACCAAATACGCCAACACGTACAAGAAGGACAAGCTTTCTAGAGGTCACATATAATATGTGTTGGACCCCAGTCTGTCAGAGAAGAAGGCTGGAGGAGAACAATAAGAGATAGATACATTTTGCATTTGCTTGTACACATGTTAGCAAGCCCACACTCTGAAAGATTTCACCTGAGTAAATACAGACAGTAGCTGATGGGTGGCGGCCCATGATTTGTTTGCACTTGACACCAAAGAGGAAGCTTTGTGCAGGTCCCCTTCCCTGCATGGCCTAGTTTGGCTAAGCATGGGAAAGCTGGGTGGCATCAGAAATGTTCGGGTTTTCTCTGAAACCCTGCCCGCAATCCAGGTAAGCTTTCGCTCTCTTGGGGCTGAGATGGCAGGAAAAGAGAAAACACATATGGAATACACAGGTCAGAAGAAAATCTCAGGAGGGCCGAACCTCAAACATTGCAACCTCCACAGCAGAAACCACCAGATGGAACAACATTAAATGAGGAAGAAACTCCAAGAGAGGCTTCCCCCAAGTCCAAAGAGGCTTGCGGGCCTCTCTCCCATTCTGTCTTTGAGGGAGGAAATAGTAGAAACCCAAACCAAGATGAGAAAAGTCAAGGGATGCAATGGGCTCTTTACTCTTTACCAAACCATAGCTCTGCAAGGAGTCAGTGAAGCAACCCAAACACAGTTCCAGTCACTTCTCTGCATGAATTTTCTTTGGAGCACGTTGTACTGCTGTATCTACCCCACGCCTCTCTGCATCTCTGGGTTCCTACCCGTGTTATCTTCAGCTCCCACAGTGTTCGCACCTAATCCAGGCTCATCCATCACCTACCAGAAGTTTCTGGAATACTCACTGCCATCCTTGGGCTCCATTCCCATGCCCTAACTCTTCTCTCGCGTGTTACTCAGTTGGAGATGTCTGGTTTCCCTACACGTACCGTCAGTCCCAGGAGGTAAGGAAACACACATTTTTAAAAGATTCCTCACTGCCCAGAACACAATACCTTACCATATCAGGCCCTTGGAGACGAGCCGCTGAGTGAGCAGCATTTTAACAGCGGAGTTTATGTCCATTAGGTCAGTGGGCAGAGTTCATTTTTCAGATTAGATAAATGATGCATACTGAACATTTTATTTTTCTTCTGCTGGGCTCCTGCTAGCAGCACACCGTTCTCAGGCACGGATAGTAAGGTCTTTGAGGGGCCTAAGGAGAACGATGTCCTATCTCCCCTCTGAAGTCCTGGTTTCTGCTTCTTCCCAGGTTTTTTTTCTCCCACGTTCCTCTAGTCAGCCATTAGCAAATCCTTCCAGTTCTACTTCCAAACAGGCCCTTGGTGTCCTGGCTTCTTGAGTCCTTCCTCCTGACGCCCCAGGCCAAGGCCTCTGTTCTGTCTTAAGCATTGTATTGGGGTAAACTTGTCTATGTCTCTCCACAGCCCATCTCTGTCCAAGGAAGTCATGTGACCTTTAAAAAGATGTTAATCAAATGACATTATTCTCAGTCTTATTTGCCCCGATAATTGCTTCATATCCTACTGGAGAGGAGGACTGAACATTGACTTCCTGGTTTCCTGAAGGGAGGCAACTGGGTGGAGGTTGCCAGGTACCTACCAAATGTCTCTCTGTTCATCACACGGTGCCCAGCGAAGCACACTTTTCGCACTTACTAAATGTCTCTGTCCATCACACGGTCAACATGTCCGGCAAAGCACACTGTTCACACTTCCTCACTAAAGCCCTCCCACCTTCCTACCCCTCTGCTTTTCTATCTCAGACACACAGCCTTTCCCACTGTTTGATTTTCCGTCAGGGTACCAATCATCGCAAGGAAAAATTTGTGTGCCTATTTATAGGTTTGCATTTATGAATGCTGCCTACTGGAAGGGGAGCTGTGGAAGGGCTAGGGGTAACTCCCATTTGCTACTCTGTCCGTTGTATCCAGAACAGTGCCTGACTCAAAGCAGAACTTCTTAGAATTTCCAGCATTCTGCTCCCTGGCTCAAAGAAATGAAGTTTGTCTTACAGAGGAGCAGTGGGGCTGAACTTATGTACGTAAGACACCACAGTGCAACTGGAGGACTCAGGTCCTCATATGGAAATAAATAAGCCAGTAAATCCCAAACGTATTTTAAAAAATTACTGCATTAAATAAAAATCATTATATTGGATCAGACTGATGATCTAATTGCCTAGGATTTAAGGATCTAAGTCTTTATTGTTTGGGGTCTCCTCTAAGGCTTTCATTGTTAAGCTCCTGTTTAGCTTAAAAACTACAGGAAGCTAACAACTAGAGGTTTATACAGGTTGGCCATGAAACGTATACAATGAGGATTGTAGTACTCTTTGAACTTAAGAGGTAGGGCTGAGGGCATTTTCTAAAGAAGAACATAAGAGGTGCATATGAAAAATGAAGGCGTGTAAGAGAGAAGCTGTCTTGAGCCAGGGTGTCCTGAGTTTAGGATCTGCCTTCCTTAGTGAGTCTCATGGGGTAAGCTAGTCTTCCTAAACTACTATGCAGAACCATTCCATACTGTTTATCCCATAAACGTCCGGATGGTCAATCCTCCTGACCAAACTGCTATTCAGAGGTAGAGGATAAGGGCATTCTTGCTAAGGCTCAGTAATACTTGGAGCCCTGCAGCCTGACCTTTCCCCTTGTTGACTGGATGCTCTGGGTCATCTGTTTATTTGTCACCCACATTGGTCTGTGTCTTGGTCAGGGCCCCTACTATGCTTTGGTTAGAATCTGCTAAGAAGCAGAGACCCTGCATTACAGTTCAACACAGGCACTGCGTGCAGCCCAAAAAAGACTGACTTCCTTCAGGTGGCTCCCATTTAACCTCGCCTGAGAATCTCCTCATCACTCACATCTGCTTCCGGTTATGACATCATTTAACATGAAGCGTTACGGGGCATTCTCAATCTACCAGCTATGCATGAAGTGTTACTGCCCATTCATTGAAAGGTGGGTCTCTAGAACAAACATCTACTTTGTTGGCCTGATATAGTTGGGTTGTTTCTCTGATCCATAGCTCGTTGAACTAGTGGGAGCCTCAGCCTCAGCCTGGGCCCATCAGAACTCATTGTAAGGGATCTGGAGTGCAAGACTCTGGGAGAATCAGTCAAAAAGCCTAGAACCAGCCAGGCAGATGGATGCAGAGCTCAGGCACACATGATTACGTAGGTGGAAAACCGTACTCTGGTTCCTGATTTAGACTTGTAGTAAGTCTTTGGAGTTCCTGTCTTTGCATTCTTTAAGATGGCACCAGAATCCTTTATTTTCTCTTTGGCTTTATTCATAATATTCTAAACAATCTTCTCAGGACAGTGTTGGCTAACACCCCTTGAGTCCTAACCACATTCCAGACTCAGAAGTCACTGTGACTCCATGTTATTGAGGACTCTGAACAATACACGGGGACAAGCACCACTGTTATCTGTCCTCAGGTCACTTTATACTTAAATCTCTGACTGAATCTTGAGACTGCTGTCCACCTCCCTCCTCTAAGAAGAGGTCAGAGGGAGATTTAAACCCAAGCTGATAGTCAACAGAACTGCTGTCTTAAAACACAACGATGGGTGGCTGGCCAGCGAGGAGCTCTGACTGCTAGTGCAGAGGACCTGGGTTTGGCTCACTGCACTCACATCAGAAGGCTTCCAAACATCCATTCCAGGGGATTCAATGCCCTCTGGCCTCCTTAGGAATCTGCAAGCACACAGGGCACAAAAAATTTATTCAGGCACACATTTCATAAATAAAAAATGTGTATTTAAAATAAAACAATGTAAATCAAATGATATAGTTTCGTCTCTCTTAATCCAGGCTCTACAATGGGACAGGCATTGTGTAAGGGGCTCAACTTTTCACATCATGCCTCATCCTACCATGATAAACAGATTTCATTTCTTATGAGACGGGAACATTCTTAAGAACTTTGAAGAGGTTTGCATGTCTATAAAGCATGTTGAATTGAATGCTCACTACAATTTATCCATTTTTACATAATACACACAGAAAATACACTAAAAATAAATTCCTTGGGGCCTAAGCTTAGAAATAGGAAAAGAGATCTTCACTGCCTGAGGGGATCCCTAAAAGAAGTTAACTGGGTTGGCTGGTATTATGTCAACTTGACACACAAAGTTGAACTATCCGAAAGGAGGGAACCTCAATTGAGAAAACGCTCCCATAAGAGAAGAATATGCTGCAAACCATGTTCTTAATTAGTGATCGATGGGGAGGGCCCAGATCATTGTGGGCTGATGTTCCTGGGCTCTAAAACAAAGCAGGTTGTGCAAGCCAGTAAGTAGCACCCCTCCATGGCCTCTGCATCGGCTCCTGCCTCCAGGTTTCCATCCTATTTGAATTCCTGTCCTAACTTCTTTCAATGAGGAATAGTGCTGTGGAAGTATGAGCTGACCAAACCTTTTTTTTTTCCAACTTGCTTCTTTGTCATGGTGTTTCATCACCGTGATAGACACCTTAACTAAGACAGTCACAGTAAGAAGCCACTGACAATGCAATAAACTGATACCAAATACTGAAGCCATACTCGGGTACATCACGGACTCCATGTCTCAGAAGACCAGCTGAAACCAGAATAAGCAGCTGTCCAGACCAGAAAGCCAGTTTCATGAATATGTAGGAAACTCTACTCCAAAACTTTGACCCTAACAACAGCATTAGAAGAGCCCTCAAGGAGGAATTTGAATACTTAATCCCCTCAAAGACAAGGGAGCATCACATATATACAAATGAGGTCATGGACAGCAATGTGAGAAGACCCAGGCCACTGTGGGTGGCGCCACTCCTGGGCAGGTGTCCTGGGTGCTTTAAGAAAGTGAACTGAGAAAGCAATGAGGGGCCAGCCAGGAAGCAGCATCCTCCTTAGCCCTGGCTTCAGTTTCTGCCTTAAGTTCCTGCTTCAGCTTCCCTCAATGATGGACTGTAACGTAAAAGATAAAACAAACCCGGTTCTCTCCACATTAGTTTAGGTCATGATCTTTATCAAGGGGTAGGAAGCCAAGTGGGACAGCCATAAACACACAAAAAAAAATGTCCCAGGTTAAACCATGACATTTAATTGCAATTTGAAACTTGAAAAGCTCTTTCCTGTGAATGATCATATCTGAAACTCCACTTAATGTTTTAGAGATAGGGTTTATTTTATTATATCAAATTTTTTCAGGATAAAATCGAGGCTCTAAGAAGTTGGGACTATTAATGAGCAGCAGAAGGGGAAGAGCCTGGTTCCTTGGTGTGACTCTTAGATGTCTATATCTTTTTCTATGAGGCTTAGACTCATTCACCTTCAACTCAAGGCACAAACAGCCCAGAGGACTCTTGTGCCTAAATGTCATCCATTATGGAATTATGACTATGGAATCATCCATAGGTGAGTTATCAGAGAATCATTCTTATTGATTGTTACAGCCATGCATTTTCTATTCCTCAACACCACAACCAACTTTCTTTTAGCTCATGGTCCCTGTCAACATGTCCTGTATTAGAGCCTATAGAAAGAAAGTAAATCACCTAGTGTAGAGAGTGACTGCTTCTACCCATCTCTCTACTGCTCCTGGGAACATTACACTCAGGGATTGAAAGGAGGACAAAGGTCATTCTTGCAGGTGATTGTTATACATTTGGAACCAGGAGAATGTTAGCATTCATAGCCGAGAATGTCTTTGGTATAGTCTGCAAGACCTACGGGAGGGATAGTCCTGGCTTCTCATGATTCCACGGCCCTTTGTAGAACTTTGTCTCTGTGATATGTAGTTTCCCCCTCCTTTAGAGCAAGAGTGTCCCGCCCTTCCGCCCACCCTACAGGTCATAGTGGTATCACCATGTCTACTGTCTTGAATAACCATCCATTTGGTTAGCGCACTCCTTCCACAGCAGGGCAATTCCTAGGCTTCATTTGGCCCACTCAGCTGCCCTGAGAATTCCAAGCCTGAGGCTCTTCAGAACACACTCAGCAGTGGGTGCCACACATTCTGCCCAGCACGCCTGATGGCACCCACAACAGTAGCTTTCACAGAGTTGTGAGAGAAAAGCCCGGGGATTGCAAATAGCTCCATATGGTTCACTTCACAAATCGAGAATGTATGGGTGGAAACAAACTTTCCCAGGCTTTGTGTGTGAGTCTCTTTCCCTAAACCTCTGCTTCCCATGCCTCCCAAACTTCCAAGTAACAAGTGCTCCCTTCACAGGGAAGGCTGTGGTTAAGACATGGTCTCAGGTGTGTCTCTTGGAAGGACCAGCTCAAGACTGATGCTTGGGTTGAGCCACCAGAGTCAGTAAAATGCTGATTTCTATGCCACCATTCACCCTTAGTACTCCTTCCGGTAGACCGGAATGGGTAGTACTTTAGAATATGTTGAGAACCTTATTTCTTCTGATTCTAAGGAAAGCACTGGATGAGTAAGACAGCAGAGGCCTCAGCCCGAATGAGCTTGGCATTCTTCACAAAGTGAATTCTGAAGTGCACCAAGGGCCAGAAGAGGTCAGAGGCCTGACAAAGCTGCCCGCAGGGTGAAGGCATGGTTGCTGAGTTCTCTAAGACAGTGCCTCCTAATCTGTGCTACACGTTAGTCACCTGAGGATCTTTACGTGCTTACTCCGCTGGACTGGAGAGTATCCGAGCAAGCACCGTCAGCGAGAGTCCACAGGTCCCGGATTATAGGGTGAGAATAGGCTAGGCAAAATATGGGCAGTCCTTATGAGCAAAATCCCTGAAGATGACACTAGGTGTCCAAGATTCATCTTTGGCTCTCGCTGGCTTCCCCAAGGAGAGTTCTAGTACTCCCACCTCCAAGGTTGCTGGGTGGCATGTCGGATGTCCGAATGACTGTACACACGGTAAGCAAGGAGACCTTGCAAAGAAATTCCCATGTGCATGAAATCAAGTTAGGCTGAGAAAAGACACAAGGCAAATGCCTGGCCCGCCTGTTAGCTCCCTAGCCTCAGCGCTTGTGTTCCTCTCTTGACTCCATTTCCGCTCAGCTGGCGACACCCTAAGCATTTGTATCAGGCCCTGTTCAACCAGGCTGGCATCGTCATCTCCCCAGAGGAAGAGCTGGCAGAGGACTGGCAAGGAAGCCTCCAGATCAATCCATTTAGCCGTTCCCCCTCTGTACGCCATTCATTGGCTCACTGTTCATTTGCGGTTCTGACCACCCAGTCATTTGCCCCTCTTCCTCCCACTGAATACTGGTTAGTACAGACGTCTTCTACACTGCGGGAGCCTTTTAGTTCTCCAGTGTTCTGGTGCCGTCCCCATTCTGACTGTGTGTCTTTCCGGGCTCACCCTGCCTCTTTCTGCCTCTCCACCTGATGATCCCACGCTGCTCTGTGGCTGGGTACCACTCATCTAGACTTGCTGTGGCCTTCCTGTCTCTGGAGTTGCGTCCCCCATCCCCTGCTCTCCCCAGGTATTACAAGTGACATCCTAGGGTGGCAAAAACCACCACCACTTCCTGCTGCTGGGAACTGATTATCTCATTCTGCACTGGTTAGTGTGAGAGAAGTTCCCCTTTATCTCTGCCCCAGCTCTGGCTCGCTATCTTTTTTGGACAATAACCACAGATAACCATTTTATCACATGATAAATATCGGGAATCCTGCTCTAACCCTCTCACAGACCCCACTCGCAGCCCTTTATCACTCCCAGTCCAAACCTTAATCTTTGTGGCAGGAAAGAAGGCTCAGCAGTTAAGAATACTTTCTGCTCTTTCAGAGGACCTGAATTCAAGTCTTACCTTCCACATGGTGGCTTACAACTATCTTTAACTCCAATCCCAGAGGAACCCAGCACTCTCTTCTGTCCTCTGTGGGCACCATGGGCACACAGGGCACAGGCATCCATGCAGACAAAATACTCATACACATAAAAATCGATGCATTTTAAACTTGGTTTTCCAATGGTCCCATGGTTGACTTTATTTCTGTCAAAGGTCCCCTCAAAATTCAGAATATTTGTAATCTAGAGACATGACTCTGTAGCAGAACAAAAAGGGGATATAGACACTGACAGGCACTGGAGTAGCCAAAAAGAAAAGGTGAGAGGATTGTAATGAGGACTGAGACCTTGTCACTGGGAACCCGAATCCTCAAAATGAAGTGGATTTCCTAGACCTCAATAGATTATCGCCTCTATTCCTGCCCCACCGCCCCCCCCTGCCCTCTGCCATATGCACATGTTCATATCTAAGGACAAGAACATGAAATAAACGCTTTGGAAATTTTCTTGGTATCGATTTTAACAATAAGAAAAAAGTGCCTGGAGAATAAGACAAATAATTACTGAAAAATCACCCCCCTCCACACACACCACACACAAATGCAAAAGACACAAGCCAGGGTGGTACATGCGTCTAACCCCAGTGCCTGGGAGGCTGAGACAGATTAATCGCCATGAATTCAAGGCCATCCTCAGCTACAAAGTGAGCCCCTTGTCACTCTGTGCTATAGAGATGTCCTGTCTCACAGAAAAGGAAAATCAATCAAATAAACAACAAGCCTTAAGGAACACCAACAACTGAATGCTTACTGGGGAAAGTGAATTCTAACACGAGGCAATCTTGGAAGATGGCTGCAGTTTCTTTCAGAGAAGCTTGGATTCCAGCAGTGGGCAGGTGGGATTTTGAAAGAGAAGTTTAGGAGGGTCAGAAGAAGGGATACGAAGGAGTAGCATAGAGAAGTTCACTCCTGCTCTCTGAACAGTGCCCCGATTCCCCTGCGTGCAGCTGGCTGGGGAACTATCTCAGGACATCACAGCTTTCATGACCCTCTTTCCTATCACTGGGGTTACTAAGAGAAGGTGCAGCACAGGCTGTTCGTACATTTTCCCCTTCAAGGACCTTCCTCTGAGCCCTACAGCCACTGCAGTCTCTGCTGTCATAGCCTTTTCAGATGCTGGTGCTTCATCCTACCAGCTAGCTCTCTGCACCCCCAAGAATACCTCAAGGTCACACTGATGGTGAGACCTTGCCTTTCACCTTGTACTCCTGCCTTAAGAACTCGAGAGATGCCAGGCGCTCCCCTTCAAATAATATGTCATAAAACAGAAAACCACCTAATATGTTATAGTTTTAGAAAGGCTTCTAAGTTCTGCAGAAACGCTTGAACAAGTACGTACTGTCTGCTTCTTCCTGGTATCTGCACCCATTAAAAATGAGATTTGCCTGTGTGTGGCAGGGGATGACAAGCCGACCGAGAAGGAGGGACTTGGAGGACAGAAGTGGACAGTAGATGGCAGTCTGTTCCTGTGTGAGAAGTGGCCACGGAGATAATACATGGGGAGGGGGCAGGGGAAGCTCCTCTTAGAGGAGCTTCCACCTCCTTCCCACTTCCTCCTCCTGCTGCTGATATCAGCAAATGGGGGCACTTCTCAAAGTCATCTTGGGAGCTAGTAGACTCCAGCAAGCACCGCCTCTCAAACTCTGCACAGTGCTCCCTAAACTATTGCCAGGAAGAACCAAGGGCTCTGAGTGAGCATCCACCTCTCCTTAACCCCAGCCTGGCACTAGAACCAAAGGCCAGCCTTCCCTGAACGGAGAGGACTCCCTGTCTTGTTCACGCTAAAAATCCACGGTCAGGGAGCCTGCCTTCCGGCTTTAATATTCACCTTTCTCTCTCTTGGAGCCCTGCTAGAGTGTGACTTGTTCCTACCCACTTCTAATCCTCTCATCCATCTCTACATCTCCTCTAACATCTAGCACAGAGCCACCAGCAGGACCTGTACTAAACCATCTTTACACATGCGTTCAAATCTACCTTCAGAGTGTCTTAATGGGGATTACTCCAATCTATGCCCAATACCCAAGAGTGCAAATATGCAGAACTAGCTAGGTAGGTTAGAATATGAGGGAAAAGATCCAAAGGACAGCCAGAGTAACCTTTCCTGGCAAGTAGGCATCCAGCATTGATACCCTACCTGTTGGGGCAGCGCGAAATGGAAACACAAGAGGACACAGTTTTGGACCCTTGGTGAGACACATCACATCTCTGAGCCCAGTTCCTGTGCCATCTATGAGTGAGTTCACCCATGATTCCCTCGGAGGTTCATACATTCACTCAACACAATTCCATGGCAGACACTAGTCCTGATGTTGGTGAACACAAAGATGACAGGCCCTTCTTCAAGGGTGTCATCCTTCAGTAAGAAGACAGGGATGCAAATGCAGCCCAGGCTGCTAAGTGCTATAAGATAAAGACTGGGAAGGGAGTCCCAGGCTCGGGAGGAGGCAGGAGTGCAGGGTGCAGGGAGGTTTCTCAAGGAAGGGAATAGGGAAACAAACATATATAAGATGATTTTAATATCGTTGGGGAAGATGGAGAGGTGGAGCATTCAAAATACAACATAAACACACACACACCCCACAGGTTCTGTTGCCATCTCCAGTTCAAGAGCAGATGCATGCTTTGAACACTCTTATCCATTTTTCATCAGGCTATTTCCCATTACACAAAGACTATTTGAGGGTGTCCTTCTCTTGATCCATCCGTCTATTTAGGTTTTCCTTCTAGCCTTAAATTCTCACAATCTAATGAGAAGGCCCGAAAGGCTTTAGCAGTTGTCAAAGTTCTTAACTCTGCCATTGAATAGGCAAGGAAAGCAAGACCCAGGGTGGTGCAAGGATGTCCAAGTGGGCACCAGTCTCTGGTACTGTCAGAGGCAGGATTGGCCTCGTGGAGCATAGTTTGGGATCATTCAGATTTGGCTTACTGAACTCAGCTACCCACAGGCAACTTTATCCCACATAAACCTCTCCCCCATGCTCCCAGCTAGCAATCCAAGATCCGCCACAAATCTGGCAAGCTTGCTTCTTCAGCACTCTATAAACATTCACTCATCCATATGTTCAATAACTTATCTGGCATCACATAACTTAATTTCCTCCTCCACCCCCTCCACATTTCTGTACATAAGTACTCCAGGCCAGAGGGAGTACCTGGAAATCCCAGGCATGGACCATGGTGAGACAGAGGGAATAGCAGAGCCATGGAACGTCGGAACAGTCACAACCTTCAGGCTCCTTTGGATCAGCCAGTAACTCCAGTTCCCTTCTTTTTCCAGACCAGGAAACAGAGGATCAGGGAAGGAAAAGGCTCTGTTTAAGATTCACCACTAGTCTGAGTCAGTCCTAAGCCGGGAAGAAGGCGACAGGCTCTTCCGCATAGACTACTGAGTGTCAGGATGGCCAAGCTACTTCTCAACGGTGGGGCACACCTGTTGGGAAATCAGGTGAGCTTTACAGCTACATCTCCCTCTTAAACCCAGTGGAAGTACCTTATAAACCAGCAGGAACAGGTCTGCTAGACACAGGATGGAACTAATCCCAGACTGAGAACTTGAAATACATTCCTCAAGGGACAACGGGGAGCCAGAGGGGGAGGGAGGATATTTTTAAATGATGGAGGCTTAGGTCTAGAAACAGAAGGGAACAGTAAATTGTAGTAAGTTTCAAGTTCTTGGCAATCACTTAAAGAGAGAGAGAGAGGGAGACAATATCTCCTATGTAGAGAAGAAATGCATCATCCTAAATGTGAAAAGTTCAAAATAAAGTAAACACATGTATTAGGAGCATAAATATTGCAAAGCAATTGAATAGGCATTTGGTGTTTTCTGCTGCACAGAAAATACCTTCAAGCGACACAACCAAGTCACTTCTCTATTGGCCCTGATGTGTGTGTATGTGTGTGCTTGTGTGCCTGTGCGTGTGTGTATGTGTTAGCTGTGGTGGGGAGATAAGGGGAGGGGAGATCACTAGCATTCATTCAGTCACATCCTAAAAAGAGCATGGGCGTTACCTCCAAGAAGTCTTTTGTTTCCCTATTCTTGCGAGTACTTCTGCCCAGAGAGTGGAATGCCAAGGCAGATACCAGGGCTGGAGGACAGGATGGTCTGCTTTATTCTGTACAAAACAAAGCTTGGGGACTCAATCCCTCATAGCAACCCATATTCCCCAACCCTCCAGCAAGGAAGTCTGCCTAGTCAAAGCCTGAGTCTAAATGGTTGAGCTCTTTAGCCTGTCAAAGAAGGCCACCTTCCAAACTCTGAAGAGATGTCCTGCTTTCCATTTACGTTTAGAATTCGTGCAGTCCTCATCCTGGCACTCAGGAATGCTGGGACCCACCACCTCTTAGGGGCGTGTGGATCAAAACCAGATGTCCAGCTCCTCACTTGGAGAGTTTACAGGGAGGCAATTGTGGCTTAAATCAATACCTGTGTGCTGGAAGGGCAAACTCCCTTGTCAACAGTAAGGGAGGTGAATGGGGAGGGCTGATGGGAGCTATGACAGATTTGACACACGCTTGCCAGCAGGTGGCTAGCAAACCTAAACATTTGTCTTGCACATGACAAGGAAGCTTCTGGTGGAGCAGGCTATCCTGCAGGGTGACAAACGTCACAAAGGGCTGTGGAACCAGCTCCTGGATGATGTCACAGAAGACCGAGAACACAATCTGGTGGACATGACACCCACTGTTGGCTGCAGGAAGGAAAGTATACCTGCTTCCTGTTGTGCATCTATGAGCCTCCCCCTTAGCTTCACATCGACTCAGTATCCCCAATTATACATGAGATTATCTGGGGATATTTAGGTCATTTCATGTAACGTTTGCCATAATGCCTGGCCCCCACTAACTACTCCAATACCATTGTCTTAAAGATCGGCACTCATCTTTATTAAAAATGTTGACAATGAAAGCTATTTGACAGGAAACTTCTGAATGATCAGCACCAGGTCTACCAGAAAGTCAAACCCAGCTATTATCAGCTCCGTGCACTGCACACTGTACAGACCAAGGCAACATCTTGAGCATTCTTGGGGAAAAAAAACATTCTGGTAAATTCTTTGCATGCTTTTTTGCCTTTCCCCAAAGATAAAAACAGAAGCCCCTTAGAATATGCCAAGGCACGCTCCAAGTAAGGCATATTAGCAAAGATAAGATAGGACAGGATTAACGGCGAATCTTAGGGTGGTGGAGCTGGAGTGGGGCTTTGAGATCTTCTAATTCAAGCCTTTCATTTATAGTCAGGGAAATAACAGCTCGAAGAGAATGTTCAGGGTGACATAGCAACAGCTAATTAGTGATGGAGCTCTGTTGAAGGCTTGATCCCCACCTCCATGTCAGCAGGCCATCTGCTGCCTCGTGCTGCTAAAGATCACCTTGTACCAAATGAAGTCTTCTGAAATCAGTAAGCTATTAAGTTCTTGGCTTCATTTGAAAGTCACTTCCTCAAAAGTCTTCTTCGGTGATGCTGTGAGGTAATGAGCAATCATAACAGGCCACACCAAAGCTTTGCATCAATCTGTTAACTGCTCTGAGTCAGAGGTCTGTCCTGTGAGGATGCGAGCATCCTAGAGACCTCAGTATCTCCTAATCAAGATGGCCCGAGGAGCACTATAACAGATAAGGACACGAACAAACAGCAGGTGCATTCTGATCTCATGAAAATACTACTTCTACCTAGCTCCACACATTTGTAGGTAAAATCAGAGTTGGCTTCATAGAAAATTGTCAAAAACTCTTGAACTATCTACATAGTTTGAAAATGAGAATTCAAAAGGCATATGTATCTTTTCCTTCCTTCCTTCCTTCCTTCCTTCCTTCCTTCCTTCCTCCCTCCCTTCCTTCCTTCCTTCCCTTTCTTTTTGATCTTAGAAATCTTTCCAGGCAAGGATGAGGTAGTATTGCCACTGGCCTCACACTTCAAAGCCCAAACCCCATATGCAAGTGATTTGAAAGAAACAACTGTCCTTATTTTCTCACCATGAGAAGCAATTTGATGACAATGGAATCTGAGCTAGTACCCACATACCTGCCCACCTATATTCATAAGCCCTACGAATATTCCTGCCTTTCCAGGACAGCTCCTATGTTCATGTGTATTCACACACACACACACACACACACACACACACACACGCACACACACACACACACACACGTGATCTCATCGCCACATGCTTGCCCATGCACCAAGTGTATCCACTGGCCTTATCAGCAACCCCACATGGGCCACAGACTTTCCTCCAGTAAAAGATTTGGTTCTTTTCCAACCAAGTCAGTCATATAGAACTCAGTCCAACAGTCATTAGTTCAGTATCCCCAGTGTCAGAGACTGCCTGCCTGGTTGATGAGGAGAACAGCAGCTGCTGAGGTCTTGAAACAGCGTAGTGGGTTTAAAAGATCTTCTGTGTCCCTCCAAACCCCTTCTCTCACCTCCAGCCAGCACCTGGATGTGCAGACTCTCCCTTTAGGGCAGGAGCCTTGGAGCTCAGGAAAAGGTCTGGAGGAGCTTGCAGCAGAAGCAGCCTGCTCAATTAGGCATCTTGAATGGAAGGGAAGAGGAAAGGCCTGAGCAGCTGATACATCTGGGAGCGCAATGGCAGGGATGGGAAATGTTATGCAATTAAACTCTGCTGGCCTGTCCTGCTTGGGGAATGTGAGACCCATCAGCGGTGACCTCTTCCAATCAACTTAATTGGCCCAATCTCGCCAAAAAAAGCAAAAGAATTGGTTTAGTGCCTCATGGAAATAGCTTGGCTCCTGACTATTTATGGCCACTGAACTCAAGGATGGGAACCTTGACTTTGAGCCAGGAGTTGACAGCGTGTGCTAACTTCTGGGAGGACTGGGATGTTTCAGGGCCTCTGGGCCCACATCCTAGTCTCCGAGGAAAGTAGCTGTGCCCAACTGGCTGCACTGGGCAAGCTACATTTCACAACTCCCGGCCCCGGGGTTCTTCTCTCCAGGCAGGCTGGGGCCTGCCAAGGACTTATCGTCTAGAAAAACACAGACCTTGACAGTAACACAGGGCGGCTGGACTTTGCTTCCCTCTTACACAAACCGTGCCTATGCCAAGGACAATTACTATGATCTGTGCTTTCAAAGTCACATTTGTTTTGTCACTGTGGCTTGCACAGCTGATGCGAACATAAAATTCGTGTGAAAATTAATAACCGATTCCTGTGTTGCCTCTCTTCCTGAATAATTCAAAGACCTATCAGACTTCTATAAATGAAAAATCTAACTTCAGCTCCCTCCAGTTTACGGGTGGATGGATGAATAGTAAACTGAGGCAGCCACGAGCAGTTCTTTTCCACAGCGGATAAGCAGCGAAGATGTGATTGCTAGCTAGAATGATGACGCATCTTGCAGACAGAGAGACTAAGATCCCATTTTGACCAGTGACTGACAGATGTCTGCACCTGTGTCCAAGTAGGTTGCCTCTCTGTACAGCTTTTACAACTAGTCCCTTTGAGCTTTGCTGGCTAAAGAATTTCCCTTCTTTCCCAGTCCTCCTCAACACAGGCACTCTGCAGACAAATGTAGACAGTCCTACACATCAGAAAACTTGAGAGCCCCGCTCTTCCAAAGCGGCCGACGAAGTGCAGACATTCCCCACTGCGAGTCTTCTACCTTGTCCTTCATTGGGTTCTCAGAGAACAGTGGGCACTAGCTCTGCCTGAGATCAGCTATTGCTCAGGGAGATGAACTTCTCTGAAACATGCAGGGAGAGACTCAAAATAGCACAGCTTCAAGTTCACGCATCGAGACTGCCACTAGCCGAATAGCGCCTTACCCGGAGGCCCTCACGTGATCAAAAGGGTTTCCCTGTCACCTGGCCCAGGTGGACAGCTGTGCTTACCCCTGTTTACCCCTAAAGTACATAACCTTCTTCCTGCTTAGTTCCAGGCACCTCACACCTCAGGGAACTCTGGAGGCTTCTCCTTGCTCTCACACCCTGGAGCCCACAGCTCGTCCTTTAACCACGCCTTTGTTCGCTTAAGACACCTGTCTCAGCACCCAAGACCAGCCCCTTCCCCAGACTCCCAGAATTCCTGCATTTTCCTTCCCTGGGGTCGGAATATTAAACGCGTTTCTCCACCCTGCCGGCTAGTTTTCTCGTAGCCACTTGAGCCCCCAGCAAGCTCATGGACAAAAGCATTAGCACACACTCGGGTGTAGCTTTAGACTCATCTTGCAGAAGCCTCCAAGAGGAGCGAGCACTCACTACTGACCCAGCTTGTCATCTGTGTGCCTGCACCTTCCCCCAGGTCCGTGTATCAAGACTGATTCTGGCACACTCCATCCTGGAGTGTGGATCCGGACTCTCGCTTTCTCCCTGGAACGCACCACCTTCCAGTTCCCAGGCTAGCCTGTACTCCAGGAAAGCAGCAGGAACATCCTCTAGCTCCCTGCCCACCCACAGAAGTAGCCATCGTCCTTCGCCTTTATCGAACCCTTTTCGCAAAAATCATACATAAATGTCAAGTCAGCTTCCCTTTGACTCCCCCGATCCACAAACAACTCTAGGGAAAAAAAACCTCGCCAGGCACCGTACTCCCTCTTCCTGGCAACACTGCAACAGTCAGCTGAGCGTGGAGAAGGAATTTTTCCAAGGCTGTGTGCCACATCCCAGCACCCAACAACGAGCTGAGCATCCAGTAGGCATCCCGTTAATTTTAAAATAATAATCAACAGTAACTGGTGGTTGTTTGCCCTTCCAGCAACATCTACTGAGATGATATTTGACAATGTACATCCTTCCCACTTGGCACGCAAATGGCAAATGTATTCTTTACTCGGGAGTTTTCTGCACACAGCACTTGCTGTCACTGGACCGTGTGCCAACACACAAGAACTTTCCCCTTAAATGTGCAACCCTCCTTTAAGCCTTCTCCTGTCCCTTCAACTGGAAGGCAGGGAAGGGGGAGAGGCTAAAGCCATTCCTTCCTTGTACTGCTCTAGGTAAGAATGCCAGGGCCCACACTTCTTTATCTCCCACGTGCTCCGGTGCCCTTCCAGTCCAATCCCAGGCTGCACATGCTCATAAAGTTAGCACTCCCCTCTCCTCAGCTAATCTCCCCTCTGCATCCCTGTGGTAATCTTCAGGCGGCCAGCTCCCACACGTGTCCACCTTTCACACACCCAGCCCAGCCGCCCTCCCACGCCACACCCACCCCATGTGTCTGTGCAGGCACGCACGAGCCATCTGTCTTCGGCACACTGCACTTCTCCAGCTCCGACACCCTTCCCAGGCACAGATTTCTCATTAGCTACACCTATGTTCCCACAAGCTCTTGTCTCCTGCTATGCACACAGATGCCCATCACCCAGGCTCCCCACCCCTCCAGGGCCAGCAGGGCTGGAGGAAGCTGGAGTCAGCTCCACCTTTTTCCCTACGTTACCACCCCCAAACCCCCCTCTCTTACAGAGGGGGCCCTCCCAGTTGTTTGCTGGCCACCCAAGGATCAGTCTCCCTCCTCGGGAAATCAGACCGATTCATACAGATACAATTTTCTCAAGGCCATCTTCTACACAGTCCTCAGCAAAGCGCAATCCTACTTGCTCTTTTGAGGAGAACGCCGCCGGTAAACTTTCTTCTGTCTCTATATACTGCCTGCTACAGCAGCCTGCAGCCAGCTGCCCCCGCCCCCACTCTCTCCCAACGCTACACTCGAGTCTGTTTGAGCCTAAGGCGGAGGTAGTTGGGGTTTATCGTCTGGATTCCTCCTCTCAAATTTCTTTGAGCAACACGTCAGGATCAGGGGAGGCTGAGTAAGCGGGCAAAGTTCAGCCTATTTAGAAAACAGAACCGATTTAAAGCTCCCCTGTACAACCCAACTCTCTGGTACACTCTTTTCTCAGCCTGACGTTTAGGGCACTGTGCTTAGGTTATTTCCTCGCTCGCTGGTTTGCAGTGGAAAGGCAACCCTTTACTGAAAAGCAGGTTTGCCAGCAGCACACTCCGTAACCCGCAGAATTTCCAACATCAGACTCAGCTAGTAACACACACCCTTACAGTCTCCCTTCCCCTCCCCCAGCAGGTTCCCGCCCCCAACCTCTTCACACTCATAAACAAGTCCCGGCTCAGGGGCTCCGGCTCTCCAAGCTTAGCAGCCTGCACTGGCTGGGACCGCGTCCTAGAGCAGCCTCCACTCTGACTCTCAACCTGCTGCCCGCCGGTCGCAAGAGGTCGGATCAATCTGGTGGGTGCTTCCCCCACCTGGAAAACGTGAGCCTCAATTCCAGTTCCCTCCTGTGACTTCTCTAATCAACTGCGTCCACGCCGTACGATGCTGGGGTCCCAGTGGGGCGCATCTGAGCGGTGCGGAAGAACGCCAAAATTGCGCAAAGCAGTAGCGCCTCTTGGATGCACACCCACGCACGCCCGAAAGCGACAAGCAGACCGATCGTCCCCGCACCCCACACCAGCCCCTCATTCCGCACCTTCAGTTCCCAAGCGTGCCAAATTTCATTAGAAGTATCCACCACTGTGCAGAGACCGGTAGCAATGGAAAGAGTCCGCTGTGGGTTCTTTTAACTCCTACCTAGCTTTGAGGGTCTCCGATGCTCTCGGCCTTCCTATACCACCTCTGGAGGGGGTGGGTTGAGGGGGTGCTAAAACGGGCTCGGAGAAATTGCTACCAAATCTCTACCGATGGCCCCGCCCCGGTACCCACCGTTCCCTGGCCGGATCCCAGACGGGCGGGCTGAGCGCTAGCTCCAACATCTGTGGGAAGACCCGGGGTGGGTAGCCATAGGGTAGGCGCTCCCCAGAGTAGCCGGGGGCTGGGGACCTTCTCAGAGAAAAGACTTATGTGGGATCCTAGCGCAGGTACGCACTTCTGGGCGGGGAATTCCAACTCCCCTAACCTGAGAAGTGACTGTGGGGGTCCTGAGCTTTGCGTCCCCTCCCCCAGCCCACGCCCTGCCTGGCTGTGTAGTAGAGCTGTTGAACAGTGCCCGGTGGCCAGCGGGGTGCAGGGCGAATGCCGGGATCCCGGTCTCTTCCCAGGCTCGGTTTTGTCTTCTACCCCCTTTTGTTAGACGATGCGCGGGAGCCTTCTGGGAGAACTAGGTAGGGGGGTTGGAGGTGTGTACGCCTGAGGTGGAAGGGCAGGGGGTGCAGAATCCCCTTCCTGTCTTTTCGTGGTCCCCATTTTCCCTCTCCTCCACCTCCCTCCCTTTCCAATGCAGGTTTCTTAAACCTGATCACTTTCCCAGACTGAGGGCGGTTTCTTGGGCAGCCAGGGGACTAGAGGGAGGAGGAGGTGGGGAGCCTTATCCGCACGCGCGTGTGCATGCATGTGGAAGGGGGGTGGTGGCGATTGCGCCTAGGCCTGGGCAGATCCCAACGCAAACTTTGAAGGCACAAGAACCGGAAAGTTAAGAGCTTGTTACAGGATGGGGGTGGGGCTGGGTGCAGAGTTGCCCCCCACCACGGGGATCCTCGGTAAAATCTCCCCCCAACGCGATCCCCAATTTCCTCCCTGCTGCCCACCCAGAGAGCCCGCCACATCCCCTTACCGTGGCAGAAGTAACCATGGCATCCGTGTGACTATTTCCAGAGACGTCGACATGAAGAGAAAGGTGGACTCGAGTTCGGTCATTCAGTCTCGCCCACCCCTGCCGCAGCCACTACCCAGCGGTGGGAAAAACGAGAGAGGAAGAAAGAGGGAAGAAAGTTGCGGCCGGGCTCTCTCGCGGGGCGGTGCGCGGAGCTGCTGGGTAAGGAGAGGAGCCCTTCTACTCTGAGTCCCGTGAACATAATCTGCGTGGTTATAACCAGCCAACCCGGCCAGATGGCTCCGCGCTCAGCGCCTTAACCCCTTCCGCGCCGAGCCCCAGCCCCCGAGCCCCGCCCGCAGTGATTCGCAAGCCCGCGCCCAGCACTTTGGGGTTTGCTCTGGAGAACAACAAGGAGACCGGGTCAATTCTCCTAGTCCCCTTTAAAGGAAAACAAACGAACGAACGAACAAACAAACAAACGCTTCCAAAATAGCCTATTCTTCAGTACCTCCTATATTTGATTTCCCTTTTAGTCATGGGGAAGAGTCGTAGAAAACATTCAATTTATCATTATATTTTACACGTTAATATATTCGATCTGTCTTATTCTTGAATTTTTTCTTTTTGATCTTTTTTCTTTTAAGATTCTTTTATCTTTCTTTCCTTTCTTTTCTCTCTCTCTCTCTCTCTCTCTCTCTCTCTCTCTCTCTCTCTCTCTCTCTCTTTTCTTTTATTGAGGCAGAAGGCCTTTCTTGCCCCTTGGTTCAGGAAAGCTTGGTTCTCAACCTTAAACTCTGCCTCAAAACCTCAGAGCTTTCTAGCTTTGGATCTCTCACCACCGCCGCAGGAGCTCGCCCAAGAACAATTGCTCTCCCTCAACTGAACTCTCCGGTCCGGGGGACCAGTTCCCAAGGCGCAGTGCGAGCTGTCTTAGGTTAATTCACCGAGGTAAGGTGGGGGTGGGGGTCCTGAGCAACCAAGGGAGGGGTTGGCTTGCTTGCGCGGCGCGTGCGTGAAAGAAAACTAGAGGCACGAGGCCAAGCCCCGCATTTTACTCAGTCTCCAACTTCCCTACCCCTTCCTTCCAAAGTAGAACCCGGCCCTGGAGCTGAGCACTCGCCCAGGACCCACCGCTCGGCACAAACACCGCTTGCCCAGAAGAAAAGGCATGCAACACACCTCTTCCCGTCTCCCCGAAAGTAGCGACGCTCTCTTCCATAACCGCTAGATTCATTCGAGAAAAGATCCCAGGCAGAGGTTTTATTTGAAGATAATTTTGGCTAGCCATTAGACCCCACTTGTTCCGAACTGGTTCTCTCAATATACAGCGGTCAGCGCGCATCAAGATTTGGCTCTATTGCTGTTCAAGAGAAAGGCAGGAGGGAAAGTCCTAGTGGTAAGGAGAAATTGAGAGTAGAGTATTGCTCCTTCACTCTTTCCCTGGTTCTTGCAAGGTGGAATGCAAAGTCCAAGCGCCCTCCTCACCCTACCCCCCCCCCCCCGCAGCCCCCTCTTGTCAGGACATTTGACTCACAGGCACTAGAAGAGGCGATTTAATAGTTTCCCTCTTCCTTGCCTTCCATTAAAGTGTCTGATAAGCAACCCGCAGTGTAGTTCAGCAAGGTTCCAGGTTCAAAACCTGGAAATTCCTTGGAGTTGTGTGCGTTTGGTCCACACCCAGGAGCGCCAAAATTGCACCCACCGGTTGAGGCCGAGAGAAGCTGCAGGGCGAAGGGAGGCCAGAAAGGATGGAGAGTCTGGGGGGCTGCATACTAGATAGATTGTACCTGCCTCATCATTATCCTGGCTGACGGGGGCTGCCACATCGAAAATGGCCTGCAGCACCCACAGAGGCCCAAGGACGTCACCTCCAACGGTCCCACAGAAGGGCTGAGTCCTCCTTCAAAGGTTCCCCTCCTGCCAAAATATCTCCTTTTTCCTCCGGATCCGAGCGGGCGGCCGAGTTTCCCCCTCACCCTGCCACACAGCACTTTGGAGGTTTGGCTTGGGCGTGCTCTGTGGGGTTCTGGTTTTCTCGCGGTCCTCTGGCCCGCCCCTGCCCTCCCCCACTTCCCGCACTTGCCCCCCCCCGCGTCCCTCCCCCGCCTCTCCCTTCAGTCTCTCTGCCGGCCGAGTTCTAGGGGCTCATTTCTCAAGTTCCTGGTCCCGGGGCTCAAAAGACTGCAACCAAAGGGGTGCTTGACTGCCGGGCAGAGAGGAACGGGTTAAATACACGTGTGGGCTGCTCCGCCGGCTGCTCCCCGGTCACTGGCGGTCTGGAGGGAGGAGGGGTCTAAGAGGGGCAAGCTTAAATATGAACAGGCAAAAGAAAAGGCTTCAGAGTTCAAGACTCCGATTTGTTCTGCAGATGCGGTGCACTGGCTGGCTGCCTCCCTTTGCCAGACCCGGGCGACGGCAGGAAGAGAGCATTGTTTTCAACTCAAGGGTGCAGGAGGGTCTGTCTCCGCCTGCAATCAACAGGCCTTGTAATATGAGAGGTGACACCTTAATCTTGCCAAATATGTGCGGTGTCTGGGGCGGGGGTGGGGGGCAGGGAGAGACCCAGCCAAGAGCAGAGGGCAAAAGATGCACTTTCCTCAGAGAACTGATCCACACCCCTCAACCCCCACCCTGAGAGAGAAGGGTCCTCATTTTCTTTTTGCAAGACCTGTTTGAGGATTTCCTTCCCCCAGAACGCAGTCAAACGTCTCCTTCCTTGTTTCTTTCCACTGAAGAGCTAAAGGTCCTCCTTCCCTTAGTAGATACAAAGGCATCTTGAACTCCAGAGGAGCTCAGAGGATGCTAGGCGGAAAAGAGGCAGAAAGGTTCACTTGTTTACAGGCAGATAAAAGCCGGTCAGAGTCATAGTGACTTCTGGGCAAACCCAAGTTTCTAAATAGAGAGTTGAAGTGTTTATCGGAAGGCCAGCGCTAAGCGCGGTATGGATAACTAGAGCTAAGAGAAGGCCCCAGGAAGCAATGGAGTCCTTTAGACAGCAGGGTCTTTGCTAGCTAGGTAGAGGCCTCTCTAAGCAGAGTCCCTGGTTTGGGGCACCGATCTGGTGACAGCACCTTTGTCAATGGACTTGCTTTTTCTCCCGGTTGCATCTGCAGCTCTGCTTCCCGAAAGCAGTTTGTTGAGAACAGGGGCCAGGTCCAGTTTTGCAAAGCCCCCTTTAAACTCTCTCCCAAGGCGGATTCCTAGAGCTTGCCTTTGGCCTACCCTTATCTTTTGTAATAGCGCCACAATGTGGTTGAAACGCAAAACAGAAATAAAATGGAAAGGTGGAAATGAGTCTTGGGCTGCTTGGAAAACTGCATTTTCTCCTGTTTTGGCTCCTGCGTGTCTCTCTGGGGTGGAAGGGGTCCCTCGTACAGCATGGTCATGGCTAATTCACAGTGAAATAGTGACCCAGGGAATGGAAATATTGGACCTAATGGTCCTGTTTGACTATCCATTACAAAGATAAGCTTCATTATGCAGCTAGCCTTAGCTCGCATAGCTAGCATTCATTCAATGCCGCCTTTCACTGGCCTTTGTATAAATAACATACCTTAGCTGACCCTAGGCTATCTGCGAGTGGCCTGTATTGCCGGAGGGTCCTAAGGCTGTCTAGCTACAGCTCCTGTGCTTGCTTTTGTCCCCGCCCCCTCCTGTGCCCTGCTCATCCAGACAGCTATTCCAGATGATGGAGTCAGAAAGTCTACAGTTCTAAAAGGAAGTGAGTGCAAAAGGCATTTGCATTAGAAATGGGAACTTAGGGTCAGGGGAGTTTGATACATTGCCTTATCTTGGCTCTCCATGCAATAGGCCATATGTGCAGCTACACCTTTGTTAAGCAGTAAGCACTCGGGCTAGTGGGCTAGTTTGCCAGTTAGCAGCTCTTCCCAGATGCCTTGGAGCATTTAGGAGACCTGATTCCCCAGGATTCCCCCACACAGGCAGTGAGATCAGTTGTCCCTGGAAGCTGGGTGGTGTGTCTGTGCTTATTCAGTAAGTATAGCTCGCTCTAAGATGTCTTCCAAACCCATCTTGGCTTCAAGGACCGGCCTCAATCTAGTGGAGATATTATAGGTGATACAGGTGATACTCTAAAATCTTCTCACATCTAACATCTTCTCACAAGCAAACAAAAGGTCCCACTAAGAGACCAAGAAGTAGAATTCCTTGAAAGGGTCACTTTTGTAGTCTGCCAAACCTGAGTTTCAGGGCTGCTCTCTCAACCCTACTAGATATATTTTGCACAGGGTACCTAGCTCCTCAGAACCTGTCCAGAGTTGTTGAAATAGTGCCCATCTCACGGGTGCACTGAGAAGACTAAATGCAGTCTGCAACCTGAAACTCTCCCCACAGTGCCTCACATAGCGGGAGCCTCAGATCCAAGTTCCTCAGTCCTTACATTGACATCGTTGGCGCCGGACTGGTAAGTGTTAGCGGCCATCAGAAAGAAAGATGCCTATTATTTGGGTTCCATCCATATTTCATTAGCATAATTGTGCGTGCGTTCCCAGACAGTAAGAAATGAGCAGAATGAAGTAGTGGACATACCTAGAATTTATTTAATTTCCTAATGTGGATCTCATGAGCAACATAGACGAAGGGTTTGAAATTCTCATTCATTCCCCGCCTCTGGGGCGGAATCACCTCATCATCTGAGAGGAAATTCCAGCACATCCTTCCACTGTTAACAGATTTCCTAGTGTACTACTGCCCGGTTTTTATCACTAATTACGCTCTGGGGCTTGTACTGAACACTATAATGCATTACATGGAACAACAATGAATCAACTCATTTGGTGAACTAGAATGCATATTTATAATTAGGCTTCAAAAAATTACCCATAATGATAGAGTGAAGGTTTGCAGCCTGCCACACAGGTGGATCTAGAAGTCATGATGCAGTCTCCTGTTTCACTAGTTACGACACGAATTCCTAACCACCCTATAAATTAGCTTTATGCTGTACTAAACTCCACTCATAAAAAAAATGACATTAAGGTTTCCTAGGTAACTAATGCATTTCCAAAGGGACCAGGTCTTAGGAGACAAAGAGGACAGGGAAGAGAGTGGGGGAGGGGAAGAAAAAATGTAAAAACCAAAAAAAAAAAAAAAAGATTAGATTGGACCCATGTGATGCAAACAGAGTATTTCAGGGGAGGAACCGTAAAGTTTTACTGTGTGTGTTTGACATAGATGTGGCATTGTCGTGAATCCCATCCTTGGTCAATAAAATACCCCATAGACTGCCCGCCTATCACATAGGCCAATGTTTCTCTGCGGATTCGATGATGTGAACTGAGAAACCGGGAGCCTACTATTCAGCTGCTGAGCTGTATCCACTCTGACAAGGCCAACCTGAGCCTTCCACTGGCTGTATTTAGATGCTGCCAAATGTCAGGATGGGAGGGAAAAGTGGCGTTAATTGAGATATTTTGAAACATGCTCGTGCTTTTGATCATCATGGACTCAGACTCCGAGAACCTTGGTGCAACCTTAGAAGGTTGAGGCTTGAGGGTTGAATCGACAGAGCCAGCTAATTTCAAAATCCCTAATTTAATGTTGTCTTTTCTGTGCAAGAGAGATGCCTGTCCGCTGAGGAACACCTTGAACACTTAAAAGGAACCAGAAAGGCTGTAGCTAGAGGGAACTTAAGGCTCAGCTCTCTTATAAGGAGAGCAGGGATTCTGAAATATTTTGTCACCACAAAAGTTCTTACTAGACTGTCCCATGTAGGGTTTCTTTCGCAAACTTCTTTTCAGATTTATTTTCATTTGTGTGAATGTGTGTATCTCTCTGTGTGTATGCCACACATTAACAAGTACCCCTGGGGTCGGAGGAGTGTGTTATAGAACTGATAGAAGACGTTTGTCACGGTTTAAGGTTGTCTGGGAGTTTGAGAGAAGGGAGGCAACAGGCTGTGAGTAGGATTCGGTTCAGTCTATCTATGGACCACATAGGTGAACATGTCAAGTCGGGACACTGACTTGATGTACCGAAGAAAGGGAGATTTCAGCATTGGTCCATCCTCCCTGTTGGTTTTATTGTGTAGGACACACCTACGTAACTGTTCACAACAGCTTGGCTAAGAGCTCTCAGAGGCGTGCTAGACAAAGCTGTTAGTGCCAGGCTTCTAATAAATTTGTCTAAGGGGTTAGACCATTGGCTTTGGCCCACTGGTTGACAAGACATCTAAATCAAAACTACTCGGATTTGCAGAATCACGATATGGAGGAAGGAAGTAGTTGAGCCTTGAGACTGTGATAAGTGAACATGCCTACTCAGAAACTATAGAATTTGTACCTGAACCTGTGGACAACGAACGTCTTGTTTTATGTGCTTCATCTGAATCCTGTCCAGTGGCAACTGGTCACTCATACAAATGTCTGCCCATCTAGTGTAGACACAGATTTAATTGTCAGTGTTCGAAGCCTTTCCTGTGGCCAAGCTTCAGAATCCGGAGCTGCTTTTGGAGCACACGATCTGCATGTCACTGCTCCATGCTCTTCTCTGCCTCCAAATAAGAACGAGAAACTTCTACTGGTTCTTCTCTCTGTCTCTAAGAAGTTTCCCACAAGCTATTTGCAATAACAAGTCCAAAACTTGGATATTAGATCCTTTGAAGTGGAGAGGATTACTTTACCAATGACAACTGTACTGTCTCTTTTCCCTCGTTCACCTCCCCATCCGACCTTAGGGACACCTTTGAAATAAAGCTTTTTCTTTCTGGAGAGACAAACAACAGAATTGGAAATACACAGACATTCACAAATCAAGAGCAATGAGTTTTGCCTAGAGTTATCAGGGCGTCTGTGGTTAATGACAATGGAATCAGACCTGGCAGGGGATCACAAGATGACACACTGGTCCACACCCCTTATCTCAAGTTGGAAAACAGAGACTGGCTGCCATGGGGAACCGACACATGAATGGCTTGCATTCTTTTAGAGTTGGAAGGTGCCCGAGAGTTCCCTAGTCAAGTCCTCCGTTTCACAGAGGAAGTCATCATCGTACAGAAAAATGAAGGGATCGGTCTGGGAGCGCACAGAAAATCAGACTCATCAGTGAGTGAGTGGTACCCAGGCTCCTCACTCCCATGATGCTCTCTGTTCTTCCCATACAGTCCCAAGAGACACATGGCTGCTTCCTCCAGAGTACATTCTGTGCACCATCCTTGATCTCCTGCCATTCCTTTTTAGTCCTTTCTTTCTCTTATTTCAATTTATTTTAATACTTCATTTCCCTTATGCTGGCCTCATTGTGAACTACTGGCCACAAAGCAACTTAGAATGCAGGAAGCAAGGTTAGAGTGGGGACTGGAAGGGTTTATCAAAGGAGGAGCAAAAGTGGTTTTAAATGTGAAATGGCTGCTGTCTTATTGCTGGTGACATAGGTTGGTTCTTCCTGAAGAGAGGGCTTTACGGTGGTCGTGCCTCGTTCTCAGGGATTTTAAGACCCCTAGATGATGCCTGAAACCTCTAAGTATGTGTGCATGTGTTGTCTTCTATGCATAGACACCTATGATAAAATTTAACATGCAAATAAGATGCTGTAAGATTAATAACCAGCAATAAACTATAACAATCACAGCAATAGACTGTTGTAAAAGCTATTTAAATTTTACGAGTTTTGTCTTTCTGGAATTTTCCATCTATGATGTTCAGATTTTTGTTGGCCATGACTAATCACAACAGAGGAAGCAGAACCTTAGATAAGTAGGGCTCTCTCCCCCGGGTAACCTCTCCCCTCAGATAACCTCTGTCTAATCTTTTTGATTGTTATTGCAGATGACCTTAGAAGGTTTCCATTTTATAAAAAACCTTTCAACCATCTTTTTCTTGCTTCTTCGTCTTCTTTTCTCTATATTAAAAAAAAAAAACAAGAAGATCCATTTTACTGAAGGAATACTTGGTAGAACTTTTAGTTTCATTTTCCTACAAAAACTGGCTCATCAACAAGATTTTCAGAGTAGGGTTCATGTAGGTGGGTGGGAGCTCTAGGGTACCGATGTCAAGTGAAGTCAAAGGTGGTGTTTCTGATGTGCAGAATTTCCCAAAACAGAACCTCTTGCCACAACAGTTCTTGAGTTGTTCTCTGCCTTGAGGGGCTGGAGAGATGGCTCAGTAGTTAAGAGCACTGGCTGCTCTTCTGAGGACCCAGGTTCAATTTCCAGCACCCACATGGAAGTTCACAACTGGTGTGGGAAGTCCTTCTGTATATGTGTTGCTTTTATTGGCCAATGAATAAAGCTGTTTCTGCCAGTGGCTTAGCAAAATAGAGCTTGGTGAGAAAACTAAACTGAATGCTGCGAGAACGAAGGCAGAATCAAGAAGAAGCCATGCAGCTGCCCCATCAGAGACAGACATACCAAAACTTTGCTGGTAAACCATGAGCCTCATGGTAAAGTATAAAATAATAAAAATGGGTTAATTTAAGATATGAACTAGCTGAAAATACACTTAGTTATGGCCAAACAATATTGCAATTGAGACAGAGTTCTGTGTGATTATTTTGTGTCTGGGCAGCAGGGAATGAATGAGCAGGCTCCCCCAACACACAACTGTCTATAACCCGAAGATATGACATCCTTACACAGACAAAACAAAAACTGCCTTGAAGCGATGCTGTGTAGTTGGTTTGGGGCTGTCTGGGTAGCTGATCAGTCAAGATATCATCTTAATGTGAGGTTCACATGCTATTGATCCAGTCCTGTCAGATCATGGGTACTTTCTCCAAGTCTGTGCCGCCGATGTTATATAGAACTATTTGGGGTTGTGCATGGATAAACATTTTTAAATTTAACAGTGATATTTATGTTGTGTTAATGCATGAAATCTATTTATGGAGATATAAATCTTTCCTTAACTAAATTTATTGTGAAACTTGACTTCTGGCAATGGAGCCTAATTTGTAATAAGTGAAGCCTTCCATCAAGAATTTCTTTAAAAGTTGGGCTGGAAAAAATACTTTAAAACTTATTTGAAGGTTCCACTTATGGCCTGGCTGCAGAAGCTCTAGAAGACCAGTTCTACAACAGTTAAAAACATGTCCCACTTGAGGGTGCAGGTGAGTGGATTCTGCAATGGACATTTCAAAGAAGCTGGTTGCAGGATGAAAGTTCCTTCTGTCTTTGTCTTTCTTTTGTGGCTTAGGACTTTAGGTTTCTAGTGTAAGAGCAGGTCATGGTTAGGACCACATGAAGTAGCAAACACTTATGGATGAGGAAGAAAGAGAAAAGTCCCAGTCCTATTTAAGATTTCAGTAGTCCTCTTTAGGGAACAAGAACAAAAAATAAAAAAAATGTCAGGAAAGAGAAAGATGGTCCCATGTGCAACTCTGATGCAAAGGCCATTTGCAGAACATGACACTGAGGTGTGCCAGATACACATGCCGGTCAAGGATGTGTGGTCTGTTTAGCACAACAACCCGTGTGCTGGACAGAGGTCATGTCCTAGTCAATTCAAGAATGAATAGAGAATGAAGTTAGAAATCCATATGAGGAAAAATGGCAAACAAGCTCTTAGATGTGAGGAATAGAAAACTTTCTCAGCAATAATAAGGAGAATGATGAAGACAGAATAATAAGAGTGAATTTCAAAGATGCTATGACCAGTCAAAGATGTCTTATATAAAGCATTTTATCTGACTCCATTCTTTTCTTAAAAACTGATTTAAAAAAAATATGTGTATATATGTTTGCCTGTGTGTAGGTGTGTTCAGATGGGAGTGAAGGTGTTCATGGAGACCAGAGGAGAGCGCCAGATCTTCTGAAGCTGCCTGGTGTGGGAACTGGGAATTGAACTTGAGTCTTCTGTGAAAACAGCACATGCTCTTAACCTCTGAGCCGTGTCTAACCCCCCTGATGCCATTCTTAGGAAGCCATTCTTATAATAGCCAGCAGGAGGAATCTAGTGTGCAAAAATATTATATTTCTACTTCTGTGGTGCACGGAGTGAGAATCTACTGGAAAGAGGTATCAAGGTATTTCCTGGAATGATAGAGCCTTAGATTGCAGTGCCCACATTTGTCAAAACAGTGTTCCTCTAGATTTGTGCAATTTAATTTATGTATATGTTGTATCTAATGAGAAATATCCATTAAACAATATTGAACTCAACTTAATTAAATGCACACAGAAGTATTTAAAGAGGAAAGTCCTAATGTCATTTATTTATCCTGAAATTCACCAAAACATGCTGTGAATTGGTAAACAGAGGGATAAGAAAATGGTAAGGCACGTAAGAAATCGAGAACTATAAAATTCAAATGTTGGAGTCTGGTTTGGGGCTATGATGGCTCATTATAATATAACCTTTCCCTTCTGTTTGAAATTCCCACAATGAAGAGTAGAGTGAAGATTAGGGCATTTTCAAACAAGCATACAGCAACCAAAGTATCATGAAAGCGAGAGAACGGGAACTCTGGGAAGGGGAGGTACAGGAAGACGGAGGGTCAGCTCACCACACAGTGGGTTTGTAAGTGGTGGCCGAGAACACGCGGCTGACATGAGCCTTGAATAGTTTCCCCAGCCTCCAGACATGGAAATTGGAGTTAAGAGTCACTGAAGAGAAAAAAAAAAAAAGAGTCACTGAAGAGGAAGGGCTCTTGGTAGTGTTGAATACTGAGGGCACCACTCCTTAGTGCCAGCAGGGAAACAAAGCAGAATACAGTGGAAGAAATTCAGGTATTAACCATCTCTAGGCAAAGATTAATTTTTCTCAGTCTTATTGTGTGGTAAAGTCAAAAGAAAATGTTAATTAAAAAAAAAGACTAGCCTGCTTAAAGTGATTTGTACATTTTTTTCTATGCAATCTCTATCCTTAGTTATGATTCATCAAGAAATAGCTCCAAATCATTGAGGACCAAAAGGAAAAGAACATCACACAACAAAAAGAATACTCAGGATAGTCCCATATTGAACTTATTACACACAGACTCTAAAGCAATTTGCCATGTTGGAAGTACATGTACAGCAGGATGGAGAGTTTAATGGGAATAGGAATGTAAAACAATCAAATGTGTGTTGTTTACTTTCCTATCGCCACAGTTTCGGGGCGATCACAGCAGGAGCTTGTGGCTGAACAAAAGTACCTGCTTCAAGAAACAGTGACTATGAATGAAGAGGGGTTAGGCTCCCCAGTGACCTGAGGTCTCCAACTACTCCTCATTAGATATGGACTTCACCACCCTTCCACTGTCCCCACTCTTAGGACCCACCCTTGAATATGTGGATCTTTAGAGAGACATTTATCTAAACAATAACAAAATGTTACTATTAGAGCTGAAAAGCTCCAACAGAAACTAAGCATTCATATTATATTGTAACACAGAAAAAAGACTAGTCAGCGGGTGAAAGGTCAGTAGAAAATATCCTGGCAAATACATTACCCCAAAGTATTAGAAAATACAGAAGAAAACATAAAACATGATACACTGAGCAAAGGGGTAACGTGTGTAATCAGAGTCCCACTAGGGGAGGTGATGAGACAATATCAAAGTGTTTACAAATTGATGAAAGACACCAATTCATATGCCCAGAAAATTAAGCCATGCTGAATTTGTATAAATGAATAGGAAGGCACATCACTTATGGTAAAATTTAGCAAATCTATTGAGAACAAAAATAGAAAGAAAAGGCCATCAAAGATAAAATACAGCTTATATTCTAATATGGAATTATATGGGAGAGTCTTCTGTTTTGTGTTGATTTCATTGATTAATAAAGAAACTGCCTTGGCCCTTTAATAGGAGAGAAAATTAGGTAGGCGGAGTAGACAGAACAGAATGCTGGGAGAAAGAAGCCAAGTCAGGCGGTTGCCATGATTCTCCCACCCGACACAGATGCAGGTTAAGATTTTTCCTGGTAAGCCACCTCGTGGGCTACACAGATTATTAAAAATGGGTTAATCAAGATGTGAGAGTTAGCCAATAAGAGGCTGGAACTAATGGGCCAGGCAGTATTTAAATGAATATAATTTGTGTGTTGTTATTTCGGGTAAAGCTAGCCACGTGGGCTGCCGGGTGCCATGAATGCAGCCCACCGCTCCTTCTAAAATATTCAGTTACAGCCAGAAGATACAGTGCTGAGACAACAGCGAGCATTAAAGTACAACAGAAAATACCTGGCTATCTCAAGTCTTTTATCTAGGAAAACGTAGTCTTCAAAATAGATGAAATAAAGTTCCTCTAGGACTATTGAAATTGGAGTAGTTCATTACTGAAGGATATGCAGTAATGGAATGTTAATGGCAGTTGTTCCAGCATGGGGAAAATGATTTCATAGAGATGAGAAAGAAAGCAACAGAAGGCAACATAAAATTTAAGTATGAGAAAAATACGACTGTGTGTTAGCGATGGAGCTGCACCATGTCCTGTAGAATTAAATGACCATAACCGCATGAAAGAGAAGTGTCAGCTGTGACTGGGTGGAGGATCGAGATGGCCCCGCATTCTTTGGGAAGTGATAAGAACACTTGTATGTATTAGACTTTAATGATTGGAGTTTAGGGGACGGGAGAGAACGCCCAGTGGTTAGGAACACTTGCTGCTTTTGCAGAGAACCCAGGTTCAGTTCACAGCACCCATGTGGAGGTTCACTGTAACTCCATAAGATAATTCAAAAATAATGGCAGAGGAACAGACAAGAAGGGGAGGAGTAGTGGGGAGAAGAGAGAAAGGGAGGAGGTGGGGGGTTGAGGGGAAAGACGGGGAAAGCAGAACTTTAAAACCAAACCGAGTGGCTCTTGATGGAGATGTTTGATAACATGTAGTGGATTCTCTGAGCTGTTTTCCTGTGTGTGAAATGAGGTTGAGAAAGACATATGTGGTGACTAATTAGGACAACATGCATGAGGCCCTTGATCAGTGCCCAGCACCACTGAGGAGAAGGTACTGCATTGCCTCAGTGTGAAATTGCTTGCACGGAGGGATTCAAGAAGAACGAAATGATTGTCAGGTCATTTTGGGCACAGGGCCTTATGTTCTCGGAGCACTGGGCATGTGGCATCATTTTGTGAGGAAGAGAGCAAGGTTAGCTCCTCTGAGACAATTTTTCCTATTGTCCCCATGGTACCAGCATGCGAGCAAGGCTGACTGAGATGTTCATTCAGTCACATCCGCTCCAGCAGCCCCTGTCAGAAGACATCCTCTCAGACCCACCTTTTGCCTTCCTTAGTGCCCAGCAACCTATCAGCTCAGCTGCATCAGCTGAAGCCACATTCTGTAGGAAGAGGCAGACACCTTGAGAAGGATGTCCTTCCAAGTCACCTGTGAGCAGGAGGGGGCCCTTTCCAGAACAGTTAAAAATCACAGCTCGGGGAGCCGTGCCTTTGCAGGGGAGGAATCCATCCCTTTTGCACCGTGCCGGTTTAGAACACTTACTGATTTTTGTTGTGGCCCACTTTCCATATCTATAAAGCAGAAATGATTATACCAATGCTTATTTCACAAGGGTGTTAGGAACGGGACATAGATGATTACATTCAAGAACCCAGAAACAGCGCCTGCTGTGCTCTTAGTACTTCCCAGCTGTTTGTTATCTAGTGAGCAGGGACTAGGATAATCAGAGGAGGGAGGAGGAGGAGGAGGAGGAGGAGGAGGAGGAGGAGGAGGAGGAGGAGGAGCAGGGCCAGTCGTAGCACAGTTGTGCTTGCTTCTTCCTCAGGCCCCTTACTTAGAGTGTCCTCAAGTCAGAGTTACTTAAAATGTTACTATTCCTCAACCCAAATCAGGTGCCTCATTGATAACAGCTCCTAATATACTACCGAGTTCTTCATTTCTATTCTACAATAAGTAAAATAGGTTTCCATGTTTGTGTATAATGTGCCATGGTTGGGCACTACTCAGAGGTCAAAAGACAGCCTTTGGGAGCTAATTCTCTCCTTCCACTGGGATCTGGGAATCAAAGACAGACACATGCAATGAACTATGTCTAGTAGGCCAACTGCTAAGGTTTAGCAAATGTCTGTATCTAGGGAAAAGCACCTGCCAGGGGTCAGGTGAAAGAGACTGGCACTTGTCTCCATCAGGGGTGCACTGTGTAAAACTCTTTAGGCCTTGTTCCCTCTGTGAGGGACCCAAGGTGAGGGCTGCGCTGAGACTCTCAGCATCCCCTCCTACTCCTAAGATGGTAGAATCTTTTATAACTTGCTAATTGGTTTCCGGGTCGAAACTAATGAAGGTGTGGGGTACATGGCTTGACAAGAGGATGCTGCTGCCTGCTGACCTCACTGGGTGGTCCTGAGAGGAGAACAACTTTGTGCTCCCCAGAAACAGAACAAGGAGGGAGGGAAGTTTCCATGTGTGCTGTGCGTGAGCCGGAGTCCAATTAATAGAGTCCAAATGTGTCTACTTGAGCCCTCCGTGAAAGAATAGAAAAACAGCCACAAGAACAACCAGGCACTATTTAAAGTCAGATCTGATCTGATAAAGCATCTATCAACATGCTGAGCGAATCGGGGGTTAGAATCTCGCAGGCTTTGAAGTGTGCCACAGAGTTGAATGGATACTGGGAACGGGCAAATGGAAAGAAAGATAATCACAAACTAAATTAAATAGCTAAATATTATATTACACGTTGGCAAATATCCTAGAATGTTATGAAATCTTCTGAGTCTGTTCCTGACGAGACAAAGAGGCAGAGGTTGTATATCTACTCTGGACTAGGTGATTAATCAGTGGTTCGTAGTTCTTAGACTAGAAGCCACAGCTCTTCTAGATATAGAGTCTACCCTAGACAATGTGCCAAAGAAGATGGACTGGCTTGAGACTGGGCTGTCTCAAAGGCTGGAGCCAGCTTGTGTCCGGTGCAAGCAACATCTAGGGAACCCTGTGTGTGTGTGTCTGCATCTCTAACTTTTCATCAGGGCCTTGGAAGAAGAACAGAGTTCTTGGTTTCTAAGCTTGTAGATTTCTCAGTTCTTAGCAATAGGGATAGAGTGAATTACAGGTAGAGTATTAAAAATGATTTTGAGATTTGTAATGTGGGGCAAAAAACTAGCAACATCAAACTAAAATGAGATGAAAAGATAAAGCTTCCAAGGCTTTATTCCTGGCTTACATTTAAAAGGCACTTCTGCCAGGCAGGGCGTGTAGCAGGCTGGCTGGCGGTGAGCAGTCCCCCTGGAAATGAGCAATTGTAGAAGACCCAGGCTGAAGCAAGTGGGACCTTCAGCTGCACAGAAAGAACTTCAGGTCCACTGAATGAATACTGATCCCTGGGAGCCCTGTACTGGTCAGACATTGGAGTTAGGGCTGATCTCCTGGCAGAGGTCTCTGGGTCCCTAAATCCCCCACAGTCAGTTAGTAAAGAGTCCTTAAGAGTCCAGAGTCCATCTTGATGCCTTTTGACTTTGAAGGTGAAGAATTTCCTCTTCCGGTACCTGGTTAGGTTATCTCATGTACGAATATGTCCAGTGCTCGAGCCCATTAGAATGGTAAAGGAATCATACAGAAAGTGGCCCTGGTTACTGAATGACTGTTTCTGAAAACAGCCTAGATGTGACTCAGATAAGCTTTAGAAGCAAGGTGCTTTCTAGCTCAGGGGATGTGGAGGAGGGTCCTTTTCACACCCTTGAAAGGAAGGCAGGCTGTGACAGGAAGCCATCCATCGTCTAGAGTCTGAGGAAGCAGAGGTTTTGACTTCTTGGATTGGCAAGAGACTTAAGGTAAAGAGGTGAGGTTGATGGGCATTGGATCAAATTCCAGCTCAAGGCCTTATCAGCTGTGTGGCGTGGGGCAAGTCATTGAGAGAAAAAAGGTGGGTGATAATAGTCCACACTTCCTGTGAGTTCTGTCTCAATGAGGCAAGAAGCTGAAAGGCCTCGAGTGACTCACAAATCGGCCCTGAGCCGGTTTTCTCATACACAAACTAAAGACGGTGTGTTCTACTTAAAGAATTGCTGTCCGGCCAGTAAGATACCAACACAAGGCTGTGGCCATTGCACCTGGTGTGCTGTGTGAGCCTGATAAATACTAACGGAAGGAAACCACACCTATGCCCTAGGCCTTTGGCAAGTAGCCTCTTCCAAAATAACACCACTGTTCTGGTGTCCAAATTCATAAAAAGCACTGTTATCTTATCCAGAAAGCAAGTGGCGTGCTAATCACCACCGACTGGGAATGCTCAGGATGAGAACAAGCCGTTTTAACAGCTCTTTCACGTAGATGTTGATCTTGGCAATCCTACCAAGTACAACTGCTACAAAGTAGTAACACATGCATGTGAGTACCATATAGACATGTCTGTAACAGTCCACAGACCCGGCGCTGAGGTTTGCGTGTTAAATGTGCCCCACTGGGCTCATGTGTTTGAACACCTGGTCCCCAGCTAGAGATGCCGGTTTGAAGACTGTAACTTGAAGAGGTGTGGGGAGGGGGAGCTTCTCTGGTGGAAGTGAGCTGCTCTAGCAGAACCTTAGATAGGATAGCCTGGGTCCATCTCTTCTGTTCTTTCTCCTCATCTGGGACAAAAACGGAACCGTCTGCCTCAGGTTCCTATCTCTATGCCTTCTATTCCATGATGGTCTGTATTCTTTCTTAAATGATAAACCCAAATAAATGACTTTATCCCTAAGTTGCTTCTTGTCAGCAATTTGGTCACAGCAATATAAAGAAATAAATGTAAGACTACAACTCTAAGACCCCAGGAAGACTACAAACGCATTGGTTGATGGATACACTTCTGTGTGCTTAGCTGCAGTGGGAGCGGGCTCTGCAGTTCTCACTGTAGAAACAGGCTATAGCGTCCCTCGAGGGCAAGCCTTTTCCTACACCTCCCTTTTATTTTCAAACATAACCCTGATAATTCCATACCAGAGGTGACTAAACGTGGGGTTGAAATTTCAAGGCCTTACCTTTTGATGCCTACGTGAACCTGCGCAATTCATGGAGTGTCAGTTCCCCAGTTCCTGCGTGGAATGGAAAGTCACGTCTTCCTTTCAGCAGTAAATAGTGTGTGTCAATACTCCACAGAATGTCTAAGAGCTAATGGGGGCCAACTCCCCAACTTTTCTCCTTTCTCTTCTCGTTTTGACTGTGTCCCTTATCCCCTGTAGTGCTAAATTCCAGTTCACTTTATATATAACAGCCAATGTGTTGGTGGTAGATGGATTGCCTGTCAATTTTGTCTTTTCATATATTTATCAGCTAAGGCTCTCTAAAGAAACAGAAGTGTTAGACTGATTTACAGACTATGGTCCCGGTAGTCTAACAATGCTTGTTTCACAACAGAAAGGCCAAGAATCATGTTCAGTCTTACAAGCTGGATGTCTCTGGAGTCTTCATCTGGTGCTAGAGTCCAGGAGGATTCCCAAAGAACTATTTTTTTTAGACTATGTTAGAATTCCGAAGAAAGTACATTTATTACTTTCTGCCACAATAGGATAGACAAACTTTTCAGCAAGAGTGAGGGCAAACAGGCAAAAAGCAAAAACATCCCTCTTCCCCATATTTTATATGAGCTGCCATTAGAAGACAGGGCCCACAGCAAGCAATCTGATCAAGATGATCACGCACAGGTGCACCCAACAACTTGGAATTTTGTGGATTCTGGATGTGGTCAAGTTGACAACCAAGGTGAGCTATCATGATACACTCTAGGTACACGGTTATTTTAAGTGGGTAAACTGAAGAATCAGTCATGTCTCATTGTTGAGAAAAGTCTAAGTTCATAAAACATTTTAAATGCCATATTGTGTAGGTCTTTAAAAGATTTGAAGAATACCCATCCATCTGAATATATTTCTGTAGATCGAAAAAACCTAACTAACATGACTACAAGTCTATTATAGATGACTATCTACTAATCTGTATTTCTTAAATATGTATTACATTTTAAATGAGCTGCATAAATGCAATACCTTAAACAAGATAAGAAATACATATACATAGTGTCACAAAATTGACATTAAATTTGTATCAATAGACCAAAGTCCATACCAATATAAAATATTCATCTCTATATTATATCACCTTTTTTCCTAAGAAAAACCTTGATTGTGACCACTAACAGTTTATAATCAACCTCCTTTAAATAAAAACAAACATTTATAAACAATATTTGGGAATTTGGGCATCATTCTCTAGACTACTTCCTGCTGATTGTTGGGGAAAGAATTCTTATGGTTCACAGAGACCTGTCAGGGGGTCTTGTTCCATCAAACCACATTAGCCTGGGAAGAATCCATAGATTCTCATCTTCTGTGAAATAAAAAGCAAAACCTCTTTTCCAAAGTAACATATTCTTAGACTTAAATTTTTAAGTCATGTTACCTTTAAAATATATATGTTGGTTTAGCTTAGCAGGCCCCAGAATTAAATATTTCTTTGCAATTAAAAAATTAAAAGAAAACACAACAATATACATAATCCAGGCTTTCTGTATATAGTCCATCTTCATGTGGCTTTTAAAAACATTATTTTATTACTTTTAATATTTTTTATTATCTTTACTTCTTTAATCTATGACTATCTGCACTCTTTCTTAAATCCATTATGTTTATCCAACACTGTGACACATTAAGAGGTCTTTTTTTTTTTGTCTGAATCGGTCTTTATTGTGTATCTGTAATCATTTTCTAACCAAGAGTGAGTTTTTAAAAAATGGTGAGCAGGCATGGCTAGGACCAACTCCACAGCTCTACCTGTTTTCTACATCCAGTCTAACATGGCAGAGGTGGGTTCACCACCTCTGCGAGCCATGCTCACAGCTCCAGGGATGTAATAGGTCTGTCACCATTAAGCAATTTGTAAATTCTGATCATAGACCCCATTCAAGTGCTCTATAACTGCATCAGCACAAACCAGGAAGCCAGATCTTAAAGGGGCTGGGTAGTTTTTGTTGCTAATGCTGAATCAGGAAGCTTTTTAAAAAAAGAAGTTGTGCCTCTGCTCGCTGCCAGCAAACAGAGCCTATCTGAAAAAAAAAATGCAGCTATCAAGGAACTGCACTTGGCTTGGCTTGTGCACCTAGAAGCCTTTTTTGTAGCATTTTTTTAGATCTTATGTGGATCCATGCCCCACATTGGGCACCATTTTGTAAAAAGAGACTGCTCATTCATTTCCCAGCTGTCCAGACTCGAATAATCACGCAGAAATTATATTAATTGCAACATTGCTTGGCCGATTAGCTTAGGATACTTATTAACTAACTCTTACATCTAAATTAACCCATTTTTTTTTTATTAATCTACATATCACCATGAGGCTCTGCAACTTACCAGAAAGGTTCCGAGTGTCTGTCTCCTTTGGCAACTGGCATCTGCCTCCTTCGGCAGCTATATAGTGTCTCTTTGACTCTGCTTACTCTCTATATCCCTTCCAGCCTGGCTATATTCTGTCCTGCCATAGGCCAAAGCAGCTTTATTCATCAACCAATAAAAGCAACACATAAAGAAAGACAGCCCACATCACTAGTCAGACACTGTTTCATTGAGGGGGACCTTCATTCTGGACCTGGTGGACCACTTTCTAAATGAGAGCCCTGTCTAAGTCCTCTCATTCTTTGGTCCATTTCTCACAGTACACCGAAATCTGCCTAGAAAGTCAGAGGCACTTGGGCCCAAAGCCCCAGCCTCATAGAAAGAGTAAATGTGAATCATTAGCATATGTGTGGACTTTACACTCTGTACCCAACCTCGTCACCCAACTCCCATTTCCCACTACAAGACACTGTTTAGCTCCTTTTTTTTTTTCATGGGGAGCTCTCTGTGTTTTGTATCCACTATTTCTTCTATGTGGAACTGTCTTTGCACACTAAACATGTAACATAATCAGAAACTGTCTGGAGCTGTGCAGATACCATCAACACATTTGTGTGAAACCCCCACTTCTCTCCAGAAGATCCATTCCATCTGTCAGCTCTTGACACAGAATTGAGGCTGTTGTTTTCCTCTTTCATGTGAGTTGGCTGAAGATGCCCCTTTTGCTGAGTATGGAGAGTGTCCTTGATATCACTGTGCCGAATTGTGCCCTTTCTCACCCTGCATGTTGGGTCTAATGTTGGCATTCAGAATGTGACATGTTTGGCTGAAGATGATTTTTAAAGGGAGGAATGATTAAAATGAAACCCTTCACATGGGCCTTATCCATTCTGCTTTGGATCTTTACAAGAAGAGGAAATATGCACCAGGCAAGTAGAACAGCCCCATAATCAGTCTCCTGAGAGAGTAGCTATGAGTTCAGGGATTGCCAGTACTACACAGCCCATTCAACACCAGCCTGGGAAATGTAACAAGACACTATCTCAAATTTAAAACTAGTAACACTTTTTTAAAAAGGGCAAGATATTTAAGCTCAGTGGTTCAATACTTGCCTGCTAACACACAAAACCACACACACACACACACACACACACACACACGAGCCTGTAAGAGGATGAGGACATTTGTGTGTAGAGAAGGAAACCAGGGATGCATGCAGACAGAAGAAAGGTCACAGTGTGTAGCAAGAAGGCAGTCCTCTGCAGACTAAGGAGGGAAGTCTCACAGAAACCAAAAGTACCCACACTTTCATCTTTAATTCCCAGCCTCCAGAATTGTTGTATAGAGACTGTTGTTAGCTAAAGTCTCTGGGTCTGTGTTGTTTTCCATAGCAGCCCTAGCAAACCACTATATTTAAACTACTGGAAAACTTTTCTTAATTAATCTTTGACTGTTTCAAGCTTCACAGACCCCTGGAAACAATCAAGGCATCTACTGCAAATGACACTGAGAACCTGTGATGGGCATCATTGAAGGTGAGTTGCAGAGAGGCACCACATTCTGGGGAGAAGGAAAAGCAGATGACTTCTAGAAGATCCCCAGGGATCTAGAGCATTAATAAAATGGGGGAGGGACTTCAGGCAGTGCTGTCCCCTCCTGCCATCTGAGCACATCATTGGCACTCTCTGAGACATGTCCTCCTTCCTGAAGGTCCTCACATCACTTTGTGATGACATTAGGTTTCAAGATTATTGGCTTCATTTCCCCTTATCATAAGGAAACAAGAGAAGGACTCTTTTCTTTCCATGTCAAAATTTATTAGTATAACCTCCACCCCACATACTGCCTTCCACCCCTTAAAATAGGACATTCCTCTCCAGTGAAATAACATGCCAGCAACACAGACAAATGGAGAGCAGCGAGAAAAAGAACTGGGGAGGCTGTGAATTATTTTCTTTCTTTCCCACATAAATATAGTAAAAGTATGTTTGAAGGCATAATGGTGCTTTGGGGAAATATCCCAGCCCATTTATAGGGGAAAAGCAAGGACTCTGTTTTTCACTTGGCCAACTTCTCCTAGAAGGAAAATTGATGTTGAAGCCAAATTATGCCCAGAGTGACCTTTCCCTCTCTTCTTCCTCAAGCTACATTTCCAGAATGTGTTCTGGGATTGCTGTTCCTATTTCACCCTGCCTGTTACAATGTTCTTCTCCATATGCCCTTACCCCAAGTTCACTTGTGCAGTCTCACAAGTTCTGAAGGTTTCTATACAGCTTAGGATGTTCAAAACAGCCTCACAGATTGATGGAGGAAGGTCATTGGCTAATATAGAAACTGCCTTGGCCCATCTGATAGGGCAGAATTTAGATAGGCGGAGTAAACAAAACAGAATCCTGGGAGGAAGAGGAAGTGAGCTCAGAGGCTATGCTCCCCTCTCCCGTGCAGACACGATGAAGCAAGCCACCAGGTCAGACATGCTGAATCTTTCCCGGCAAGACCGGTGCTACACAGTTTATTAGAGATCCGTTGATCGGGATATCAGAATTAGCCAGTAAGTGCTAGAGCTAATGGGCCAAGCAGTGTTTAAAAGAATACAGTTTGTGTGTTGTTATTCCGGGGTATAAGCTAGCTAGGCAGCCAGGAGCCGGGCTGTGAGAAGAGGCCCACAGCTCCTACAATAACAGATATCTGGTTTTAAGGTGTAGCATCTGACGGCCACAGGTGAACATGGACAGTGTGAATGAAAGAAAGATTAAGCTTTTCTTTTTTGTGTCCACACTATGCATGTGTGCCTGCACACACACATACACACACACACACACGATTACCTACTTGTGTATACACACCCTAGTCTTGTGTTTTGCCAAATGTATACCCTCAAAACACTGTGGAAAACATTGAACAGAGGTGCTCATGCCCAGGGAGTGCCATTGTCTTAGATTGCTTTCCAGGGCTATGATAAAACTTGGCAAGAAGAGGGATTATTTGGTTTGGACTTTCTGATCATAGTCATCCATCACTGAAGAAAGTCATGGTATGAGTTCAAGGCAGGAACCTGAACATAGGAACTGAAGCAGAGACCGTGAATCATTCAACTTGCTTCCATGTACAACCTAGGACTACCTACCTTGGGATGGAGTCGCCCGTGGGGGGGCCCTTCCACACCAATCACTAATCAAGAAATTGCCCACAGACTTGCCTACAACCCAATCAGATAGAGGCATTTTTCAGTTGAGGTTTCCTCTTCTCAGATGTGTCAAGCTGATAAAAAGAAAAAAAAATCACGACAACAGTCATCACAGTCATCAAACACTTTTGAGGAGCAAAGGTTATTCACCACCATTCAAAGAGCCTGACAGAAAACTCTTAACTTCCTATTCTGTTCTTGGCTTTCTCTGCTGGTCCTTAAAGCCTACCTTGTTTGGGGGGCTAGTTTGCTACCATGCAGAATTCCTGAGGTCTATGTAATATGCTTTCAAGTGATTCTACACACAGTTGGGGGACATGTTGTAGAGACTGCCAGGCAAGTGGGAGGGGGTGTGCAATCAAATGACAAGTGCAAAATGCACAACTATTTGTGTATATGTTTCTGTGTGGAGGGACGGGGGGGGAGAGAGAGAGGGAGGGAGGGAGGGAGGGAGAGAGAGAGAGAGGGAGGGAGGGAGAGAGAGAGAGAGAGAGAGAGAGAGAGAGAGAGAGAGAGAGAGAATGGAGAAATGCAGAGAACAACATTTGAACAATTTGAGAAGTTTCCCAGTCAGCTGCCCATCAGTTGCCCATAGTGCTGGCACAGTCTCTGAACATGCCCAGGCCTTCATGTTCTGAACTGCAAATCTCCTTCAGTTCCATTAGAACTCGCCTCTCACTACTTCTTATTCCATCAATTGCCCCTGTTCCAGAATAACAATAAAAATTCAGCCCAAAGGAATGACTTCCCAGCCAACTACTGTAGGGAGCAAATGGGAAGGGGCTTCTTTAGCCCATCCCAGGGTTGTTTCTTGCACGGTAGGCTGCCTGGCTTTAATACATTAGACTATGAGTAGCTTGTCACAAAATTTCTGCTGCCTTAGTAAGAATTTGGGAGAGAAGACTAATTAGATTCATGTCCTTCAACATGGTGAAGTGAACATCCCATCTCATCTTTTCCAAACATATCCTCTTCTAGATCCGTGCAGTTCTGAAATTGCACAAGGGTCGGTCCCTCCACCCATAGTCAAGCAATAGCTCATGGCTTCCGGTTTTGCAGGGTGCAGTTCTTTAAAAGAGCAAGACAGTCTCCACATCCCCCCAGGCTCGGGGACTAATTATTTCAATCCTGTGTAAACTCTTGGGAGTTGATGACAGCTGACCCTCTCCAGTAAATTAGGCAGCGTAGCTGATGAATGAGGCGACATTAATTAATGAGCCCAGAATGAATGGCTTATGGTAATTCATTCATTCGCCATCTATTTACCCACAAGCACCGTTGTGTTCATTTCCTCAAGGAGACTCCGACATAGCCTTGAAATACAGAGAAGTCAAAATCTGCCGGGCTCAGAAATAAGAGGCAGGAGAAGCAAGACTAAAATTCGGCCTCCTGATTTTAGCTCTGCCAGGTGAGGACATGTCCCATTCTGCCGCCTTTTCCTGCCACTTGTTCTCATGGGCTCAGACAGTTCATTCAGGTCGTCTTTTAGATCACTGATGCTGTGGTGTCTATGGCTTCTCCAAATTTGTGTCCCCCGCCTTCCTTGTACACTGGGTAGATCTTGTAGGAAAACTCAGGTTTACAAGTCAGCAAGGTACGAGTTTCATTTTTTTTTCCTTTACAAATTTCAGATCATATCTCTAAGCTCTGGTTTCTTTATCTGTACAATCAACACAAATATGCATACGTTGAAGAGCTATAAAGAAGTGCATGTGTCAATGTGATGTTGTTATTTAGATAGAACGTATACCCTTCAAAAAACATGTGTATGAAAGACTTGGTCTTTATGTGATGACTCTGTTGGGGAGGCTCTGGAAGCTTTTGTAGTTGCTTTTACAAAGGTCACTGAGGGGGACTGAGGATGGGGGTCTTTAGGGATATCTTTTTAATGGTCCTTTCCTCTTTGTCTCTGTTTCCTGTTTGTTGTGTGTTCCATATCACAGTCTGTCACAACCAGGACACTCTTCATAAACACATGAGACCAAGCAGACATGGACAAAACGAACCCTCTGGACCGTGATCCAAAATAAATCTTCCCTTCCTTAAGCCCTTTATGCTAGTGACTGGGTCAGTCTTGACAAATGCTGTCATTTCTGAGGATAGCAGTAGTCATGTGCACATGCCTAAATTCAAACTCAAATACATATAGTTCATCTAAAAACACAAAAATAAATCTTAAGGACAAGAAAATGGCTACAAAATTCTTATCTCTGTAGGTAAAAGCACAATAGGTTTCTGATGATGCTGAACTGCGGTGTCCTCCCATTTCCATCCTGAGTCTGAATGAACCTAATCCATACCTCCTTCTTGGTATCAGGATTGACACTCTGGCTTTAGCTGGCTTTTATGTAGACTTGAAGGCCAGTGAAAACAAAATGCTGGAAGTCCTTCTGTGACCCGCTTGATATGTCCCACCATCTCGGAGAACCTCACAGAAGGAGATTCCCACCCAGTCCTTCTCTCAACAACAGCGCATGAGCATGTTTGTATGGACACACACACGCATGCACGCACGCACGCACGCACGCACACCATTAACAGATGCTCCCAGGCAGTCCCTGGTACAACACAAATAACCTGTAACTGTCAGCTGAACTCAAATCCCATTCTTTTTCTTTTCAGGTTTTCTTATATAGCTCTATACAATTAAAAAAAAAATGACTACAGAGGAAAAAAAAAAACAGAATCAAAGTATGAACCCACTTCCCTCACTACAGCAGTGAAGGGCTCCTTAGCGGAGGAGCGTTCCGCCTGAGAGGAAGTTCAGACTTGTTTTCTGCGGAGCTGAACTTCATTACACTTTATCACAACGCCAAGGGACCTCTGGAGGGCTGTGCCTGTGAGCCAAGGACAACTCTCGCACACTAACCTCAGAAATCTGTCCCGGATAGCCAGCAATTTCCTAGACTCCCCAGTCAGGACCCGCTCGGCTTTTAGTAATTTAATCAGGCATGCATAGGAAGCCCAAGTGTTGCCTTTGGCTTTGGGGGGCTCCCATTTTGCTGTTATTAGAAGGCAGCCGTCCTTCCCAGGATAACATCAGGGGCCGCCTCATGTAACATCAGACCCCAAAGTGTCCTTGGAGACCACCGAGTTCAACACAAACTTTAAAGGACAGGAAGCCAAGGCTCGAAGAGGGAAAGTGCTCGGGTCAGGGTTGCATAGATCTCACAACTAGTGACAGATCGCGGGCAGCAGCCCAGATATCTGGTTCAGGCACCATCGTGCACGTGTTATGGTCTTATCTCTTCGGCTCCTGCATGGAAATTCTCTGGTCTTTGCAATTCAACCTGTTGAGGTTCGTAGCCATCGCTGGTCTTTAAAAATGGATGCTTTCTCTCATTGCAGGCATCATTGCTTCAGGGTCATGTGGACAAACAGATGAAGGAATGGAGTCATCGAATCAGGTACGCACATGTGCTGTGTGGCTACTTCCATGGATATAATTAGCTACACAGCAACAAATCTTTTTTTTTTTATTTAGGTATTTTTGTTTGTTTGTTTGTTTTTTTAGTGTCAGGCTGAGAGTGATTCCCTCCCCCCTCCCCCCGTCCCTGGGAAACTGATTGGTCCCTCTCTTTCTCACCCACACAGTGCTTCCCACTTAGTAGGGACTAATGGGACTCTACTAAAGACACTAAACAAGCATAGGAATGAACGAGTCCCCAGCTGCTGGCATCCGAATTCTAAATCCTAAATTCTTTTCTTCATGGTGCACCATACAGAAGTGTAGAACTAGAAAGGAAACTTCCAGATTACCAGATTCAACCCGTGTTTCTTTCCAGAATGGAGTCTGGAGACAGCTTAAATGGTCAGAGGATGCCCCAGTGTCGGGGCTGGGACGGGATTCCAGTGGCTAAGTGTTTTTCTATCATCCCTGTTCTGTGTGTTCCCCAGGGAACGTCTTTCACCTTGGCTCCCAGCTTGGAAAATATGTTCCAGGAGTCACTTTGCAAGCTCACACTGTGATCTGCTCCAGGGTGGCACTCTCATTAGAAGAAGCTTAGGCAGCTGGGAGAATGGCAAGTGGGCACAGCTCAGATAATTGTGTGTACTGAAAGATGCGCCTGCCTGTTTTCCCCTCTAACTGCTGGGGCCCATGAGTGCGAGCCAGCTCCCTCGCAGTTTCAGAGGATTGGACTAGGGATGCAACAGAAAGCATCAGGGCCATCCCTCAGTGCATAGCACTTTCCAGCCCTCTGCCCCCTTTCAGGCTACTCATGCATCTGTGAGGTTGGCAAGAATAATACAACTCACTCTTAATGATGGGTCAACTGAGGCTCAGTAGTCAGTGACCTGGTCATGATCATATGGTTCTATGGTAGAATGAGGATCAGCCTTGAAGATGGACTTAAGATGCTTATTACAATGAATGGACATCTTTAATGTCCAGGGCTGGTGTCAAGAGAATGACAAATACCTTCCACACCACATTCCTTAACAGCACAGTATGAGAAACCTTTGTTGTCTAGGTTCTCTGGGATTGTGAATTATAGGCTGGTTTTTCTTTGCCTTATGTCTAAAAGCCCCTTATGAGTGAATAATACAATATTTGTTTTTCTGGGTCTGGGTTACCTCACTCAATATGATGTTTTCTAGATCCATCCATTTGCCTTCATATTTCAAGATGTTATTTTTTTCTGCTGTGTAGTACTTCATTCTGTAAATGTATCACATTTTTCTTACTCATTCGAGGGACATTTAGGTTGCTTGCAGGTGCTGGCTATAGCAAACAATGCTGCTATGAAGACAGTTAAGCACATGTCCTTGCGGTATGACTGAGCATCCTTTAGGTATATACCCACAAATGCTGGGTCTTGAGGTATGTTGTTTCCTAATTTTCTGAAAAATCATCATACTGAAATCCAAAGGGGAGTACTAGTTTGTACTCCCACCAGCAATGTAGGAGTGTTCCCTTTACCCTACATCCTCTCCAGCATAAGTTGTAATCAGTGTTTTTGATCTTGGCCATTCTTTTTTTTATATTGCATGAATTTATTTTACAATTTGATCTAATTGTAAATAAGATCCATTCTTACAGATGTAAGATGGAATCTAAGAGTTGTTTTGATTTGCATTTCTCTGATGGCTAAGGATGTTGAGCATTTTCTTAAGTGTCTTTCAGCCATTTTAGATTCCTCTGTTGAGAGTTCTCTGTTTAGGTCTGTACTCCATTTTTTATTAGATTATTTGTTCTTTTGATGACCAATTCAAAAAAGAAATTTCTTGAGTTCTTTGTCCATTTTGGAGATCAGCTCTCTGATGTGGGGTTGGAGAAGATCTTTTCGCATTCTGTAGGTTGCCATTTTGTCTTATTGACTGTGTCCTTTGCTTTACAGAAGCTTTTCAGTTTCAGGAGGTCCCATTTATTAATTGTTTCTCTCAGTGTTTGTACTATTGGGGCTATATTTAGAAAGTGGTCTCCTCTGCCAAATGAGTTCAAGTATACTTCCTACTTTCTCTTCTAAGTTCTCATACTAATTTCAGTGTGGTTGGTTTTATGTTGAGGTCTTTGATCCATTTGGACTTGAGTTTTGTTCATGGCAATAGATATGGATCTATTTTCATTTTTATACATGTTGATATCCAGTTATGCCAGCACCATTTGCTTAATATGCTTTCTTTTTTATTTTATATTTTTTTTTGCTTCTTTGTCAAAAATCAGGTGTTTGTAGGTGTGCAGATTGATATTTGGTCTTTGGTTCAGTTTTATTGATCCTCCTGTTTGTTTTTATGCCAATACCAGGCTGTTTTTAGTACTGTAGCTCTGTAGTAGAGTTTGAAGTCAGGAATTGTGATGCCTCTAGAGTTTCCTTTATTGTACAGGATTGTTTTTGGCTATCCTAGGTTTTTTGCATTTCCACATGAAGTTGAGTATTGTTCTTTCAAGGTCTGTGAAGAATTTTGCTAGAATTTTCATGGGCATTGCATTGAATTGGTAGATTTTTTCGGTAAAATTGCCATTTTTAGTATGTTAATTCTACTTACACAAGTGCATAGGAAATTGTTCCATTTCCTGATGTTTTCTTCAATTTCTTTCTTCAAAGATTTAAGGTTCTTGACATACAGTTCTTCCACTTATTTGGTTAGAGTTACTTCAAAATGTTTTATGCTATGTGTGGTTATTGTGAAGAGTGATGTTTCTCTGATTTCTTTCTCAGCCCATATATCATCTTTGTAAAGGAGGGCCACTAGTCTTGTATTCGGCTACATTACAGAAGGTGTTTATGAGCTGTAGAAGTTCCTTGGTAGAATTTTGGGAGTCTCTTAAGTAAACTATCATATCATCAGCAAATAGTGAGAGTTTGATTCCTTCTTTTCTTATTTGTACCTCTTGATCTCCTTTTGTTGTCTTATTGCTCTAGCTAGAACTTCAGTACTATATTGAATAGATATGGAGAGAGTGGACAACCTTGACTTGTTCCTGATTTCAATGGGATCACTTTGAGTTTCTCTCCATTTAGTTTGATGTTGGCAGTTGGCTTGCTGTATATTGCCTTTATTGTGTTTAGGTATGTTCCCTGTATCCTTGATCTCTCCAAAACCTTTATCATGAGGAGATGTTGTATTTTGTCGCAGGCTTTTTTTTTTTTCATCTAATGAGATGATCATGTGGGTTTTTTTTTTCAGTTTGTTTATATGGTGGAATACATTGACAGATTTTCATATGTTGAATCATCCCTGTATCTCTGGGATGAAGCTGACTTGATTATGGTAAATGACTTTTCTGATGTGTTCTTGGATTCGGTTTGTCAGCATTTTATTGAGTATTTTTGCATCACTGTTCATGAGTCAGATTGGTCAAGTAAGGATTCCAATAAATCAGGCTATTCGCCATCATGAGATATCCTGGAGATTCATTTCTTGAATAAGTTAGAAATGTCTTCTCTACTCTCAACAGTCCAGCACTGAGCAGGTAACACTGGCAGGATTTGACTTCTGGTTATATAAGAACCAGGATCCTTTTCCTATTGGAACTAGGAAACGGTCTTGACTGTGTCTCTCTTTCAGAAAATAAGTGAAGTCAGGAAATGTCTTTAGTGGAGTAGCATGGGAATCACATGTGCACCTGAAACACTGGTTATTCTTATCTACAGACTGGCTATGTATTCAGTCAGTGTGTATGTGTGTGTGGGTCTTGGGGAAAGTTGTGCTATTGGTCCCATTATTAAAACAAATGAAAAAAGAAGCGGCTGTGCAGGTATCTCATGCTAGCACACGACTGAAGAACTACGCATTGTTTTGAGCCTTATTTATAAGAGAAGCAGCAGTGGTTTTCTTTTCTGACTGTGTGTTGAAAGCCAGATCCTTGGCTGAGTGTTGTACAGGTATTGTAACATTCAATGCTTATGATTACCTTACAACTTAGACATTTGTTTATTTTCCTTCATTGGAACTGAGGCTTTGAATCAACCAATGACAAGTACAGGACTGGCACTGAAAATCTGGACAATTCAAAAGGCCTTTGATATATAAATTTCTTTAAGATTTGTCATGAAGACTGACCACTCCGATGGAGTAAGATGCCCTCCCTGCTGATCCTCAGTTTCTACTTCTACTTCATGTTTAAAAAGGGCTGTGATGGTAGGTTCACTTGATAAAACCTGTGCTTTCAAGATGGCACTCTGGCAATTCATTTATTCATTCTCCCATTCATCAAAAATAACACTGAACCCCTGTGACAGGTCCTAGGCTAATATTAGTATTATATTCAATGCTGAGCTAATCAGATGTGGTTGGAGTTCTTTAGGACCTTCTGAAGTAAAAGGGGATCTGCACATTGATAACAGGACAAATAAAAACATCAATAGGAATCACTGCACATGTGTGAACTAAGCCAAGTACTGTCAGGGCAATGGCATGAGAGAAAGCAAGGGAGATAACATTGGCTTCAACAGGGAGATCTGGGATGGGTCCATGGAGGACGACTTAGCCTCTTAGCTGCATTAGGTTATGTAGAAAGACTCTGAGTTTGCCTCCCTTTATTGGATCAGCCCAGGGATGACTGCTGTCAGGAAGTCAGGGGAGAGTGACCAGGTATCCCCTGGAAACCTGTGCTATACTCCTGGTGTGCAAAAAGAAAACAGCTAGCAATTGCTTGCTTTCTATCATAAAAATAGATACATTTTTTAACTTTTAAAGTTGTATTTATTTTTATTTTATGTGTATGTATGTTTACTTGCATGTATGTAAGTCTACTTGGTACCTGAAGAAGTCAAAAGAGAGCTTTGAATCCTCTAGAATTGGAGTTACAGACAGTTGTGAGCTGCTATATGGGTGCCTGGAACTGACCTCAGGCCCTCTGTGAGAGTAGCTAGTAGCTGAGCCATCTCCCCAGCCCCATATTTTTCTATTTTCTATGTATATATGACCTCTTGTCAAAATATGTAGCTATAATATAGGAATATTGACATCATTAGTAAGAAATTGTCTCAAATCATTTATAACAAAGGAAACTGACGAGCCAAGAGATGTCTTATTGACACTGTTCTCTCACTCCTTGCAGAAAACTAAGCATGCCTCTCTGAGAAATGTCAATGAATAAAAGTCCAAGTCAAAATAAATAAATAGATCTGAATTCTCATCCCCTCCAGTCTTGGGTGGGAAGATGTTCTCTCCCTTGTCGTGATGAAGGTATTGATCCAGCTTCCAGACCACGGCAGCACACTGACTCCTTTCTGTCACATCACCAGATGCATGTCTGCCTGAGCCTCTGAACAGATGTTGCTCTACCTCTGAAAGAGTCAGTGTGCCTTTTAACACCTAAGCTTGTGCTGCAGGTGATGGCCAAACTCAGCCACATTCTCAGGAGCAGGGCCATGATAATATAATACAATCCTGGAAGGGACCCATAGCATACATGCACAGATGGATGCATGCCGGATTCTTGTCTGAGGAGGAAGTTGCCTCCTTCGTCCCGGGCTCCATTTCACAGGAGTGGGAGTGGGAAGTCTGGCTGGGAGGTGACCTTCATTAGTTCTGAACCAGTACTTCCTCCCTTTTCTTTCCTTCTGAGAGATTTATTTGTTCAGTTGCCTCCGTGAAGCTAATGGGGACTTGGGGTGGGGATGGCGGGAGGCCAGTAGACTGCTGTGGATAGAAGGTGTTATATATTGCTTCCTGAAGGGTAGCATGTTGGGAGGGAGGGGGAAGGAAGATGGGCTGCTAAGGTTTGCTCTAATTGAATATCCAGTGAAGAAGATGGATGTTTCCACCAGAGGGCAATTAGAACATGAAATAACAAGGAAAAAATTAGGAGGGAAAAGGCTGTGCTGAGAAAGAGAAACAGAGGCTGGAATAAAACAGTGAAGTTCAGATCTAAAAGTCGTCTTACAATCGCAGCCACAGAGGTAGGGGATGGGGAAGGAGTGGCTGTCTTTCAGTCCTAGCAGGAGTGTCTGGAGGGCAGGGGCAGCTGAATGGGATTTAGGATGACCTTCCTGTTTCTCTTTGTATCACCATCTGTCTCCATTACCCATCTCCATCATCTCCATCATCTGTATCATTCCCATCATCTCCATCATCCTCATCCATATCCATCATCCCCATCATCTCCATCATCTTCATCATCCCCATCATCTCCATCATCTTCATCATCCCCATCCATCTCCATCATCTTCATCATCCCCATCATCTCCATCATCCCCATTATCTCCATCCATCTCCATCATCTCCATCATTCCCATCACCTCCATCATCTCTGTATTTGATGATGCATCAACTTTCTTATTTATGTTTGGGACTTTGAAGCTCTTTTTTGAGCTGTCTTTTACATCTTTGTCATTATTAAGCAGCACAATGTGAAAAAAACTATGGGAGGAGCTTTTTGTTCATAGGAACAAGCTGTGTATGGGGAAAGGAAAATGAGACTAACAGAGGAGCAAGTGGGATGAGGACACAGACGCAGACACATCTCTCCCCTACCATATCAATCCTAGTTCCCCATGGCAGGGTTTAGGTCATTCACTCTAACCCTGAATTACCCAGGAAGTGATGCAGGGGATCTCAAGGGAGGATGTGATGAAGAGGGTAGAGCTAGCATAATGGCAGGGACAGGTAAACATGTGTGAAGATCTGAAGGAGACATTTGGTACCATAGCTCAGGCCTAAGTAAGTGATTGTAGAAGAAGTGTCTAAAGAGACATGGGTGGAAATGAGAACCCCAAACTACATGGGTTCTGAACAACAGCCTGCAACATTTCAACTTGATATTAGAAACTACCAGGAGACCCAGCAAGGCTTTCTGAGCAGAAGGAAGAGAAGAGGAAGTGAGGAGGAAGCTTGAGGAAAAGCAGCATGCCCTTAGCATCCGTGATGTACCAAGCAAACCTTATTTCCTCTTCCTTCAGATGGGATTTTTGTAACTCATCTCAGAACATTCTTTGAGAAACAGTACAGCTGAGATCCAAGTTCACATTTCCCAAACACCCAGGGGTGTTTAGTAAGATGAAATTGCCCCGTCTGGTGCTGAGTATCTTATCCATATGTGGCTTTGTATGGCTATCATAATGCACGCCTTCAAACTTGTCATTTTTGAAGAAAACAGATATGTTGTCTTACAGTGCCAGAAACCAGAAGTCTGAAGTCACCATCCCCACCAAAGACTTCAGAGAGGAATACTCCGTTGCCTGTTTTTGCCCATTGTGGCCTCAAGAAACCTGAGGTTTTCTTCATCTGGGGCAGCTTGATTCTACGGCCTTTGTCTTCATCTGACCACATGCCTGGTTCCTTGCTTCCAGGATGAACTCTCTTCCATGAAATTCGGATAGTCCTACCTTCAGATCTTTAACACCAGTGTATCTGCAAAAAGCTCCCCTGTTTCTCTTCCTCCTTTTCTTTTCATGATAGGGGTGGAACCTGCTCATATATGCTAAGCAATCACTTGAACAAGTGGTCTAATTCTTGTCTATAGAGTTAGGTTTTAATTTGTATAAATGTGGGGCTGATGGAGGCCCATATGTATATTTCTAACACTTGTGGGGCTAAGGCCAGAGGGCTGTCTTAATTTTGAGGCCATTCTGGGCTATATAGAAAACTTGAAGCGATCAGTGCTACATAAAGTGATCTTGTCTCAAAAACAAATGAGCAAACAAAAAAAAAAAAAACTAAAACAGAACAAAAACAGCAACAACAAAAATCTATTTTTTTTAAAGAAAAATATAGTTTCTTTACTCTCACTATCTAACGACTTGCATTGCTTCAGGCATGGGCAAAACAGAGATTCAGGGCAAAGGAGCACCCTGCTCCAAGACTGCCCACAAATGTGAATCCAGCCTCAGGAAGTGATATGACCATCAGTATTGGACATTGTGGTTGTGGGAGATGGAGGCAAGGGGCAGAAACGGGCCCATGGTTTATGGGACCCGGGTGCAATGCCCCACACTGAGGCACACAGTGTCAGTGCATCCTGAGGTGGGGTTCACGCCACTTACAATCTTCCGTTAATTAATGCTTCCGTGAAACTGGAATTTAGAAGAAAAAAAAAAGCAGTGCACAAGAGAAAGATGCCATTCCACAGAGCTCAGGTGGAGAGGGTTTCTATTGGGGGAAGTGAATGGGAAACAGGGGAGGGGAGAGGGAAGACTGGCCTCTGGGGACAGGAGTGGCAGGCGAGAGAGACAGAGAGAGTGAGAGAGACAGAAAGATAGGCAGAGAAGCATAAAGAGTGAGAGAAAGGAAGAGACAGGAGACGGGCAAGGGCCACCTTTCAAAAGGGAACTGAGAATGTGCCCAGGACGTGCTGCCAGGACCCCAAGGGCAGGCCAGTGCAGATGCCTGAATACTCCCAGAAAGGTCTTAGGAGTCTCTGAAAACATCAATCGGTTCAGTGGGACACACTGTTCCACAGACTGGGACTGGCCCAGAACATGTGTGGCACGGGCTGTGAATGACAGGTCCCTGCTGTCTGAGACATGTGGGTCAAGGTGCACCTGACCCTCTCAGGGAGAGACTTCATCATTTTTAAACAAGGGGCACAGTTTTCCCATAGAAGAAGATAATGCGTGCAATCCATTCTTTCTTGCCTATCTTCGCTCTGTTTATAGATAATGTCCTGTTTGCTTTATTGGTTTGATTCGTCTGCTTTTTAAAATACACTATTTATTTGCCTCTTTTTGTTGCCTTTGTTTAAAGCGGTGGAGGGTTTGAGGAGTAATGACAGACTAGACGGAGCAGTGCTGTGGTTTGAATCTGCAGTGTCCCCCACAGACTCAGGTTTGATCACTGGGCCCCCAGTTGATGGGCTGTTTGGGGAGGTTGTGGATCCTTTGGGGCCTTGGGGTGTGGAAAGGAAGCTCAAAATTATAGGGGCCGGTACCCAGGAAGTTATTTCAGGAAGCTGACCTCCTTCCTACTTGATGCCTATGGCCCTGTCCCCCTCACTGTGTCCTCTCTCAACAGCTCAGAGTCAGTGGTGATGAGGACTCAGTGTGGTCTTTCCCTAGTCTCCATAGGAGTCCAGTGGTGCTTCTCCTTTGGAAAGCTTCAGGCTGAGTCTGAGAGGGTTTAGGCTTGGGCCTCTTTCCTCTGGTTCTCAGAGAGCCACTGGAGTGCAGAAGCAAGCTGAAGGATGGCCTGTAGCTTGATATCTTAATTCAACTTATCATCTGACGCACAGCCACATAAGAGAACACAGGAAGACAGAAGGGCTGGTCTGAGGATTCTGTACTCTTTCCTCTCTATGCCTCGCTGGTTCTGCTATTGAACAAGGGTCGGCACTATCTGCTGCCATTTACTTACCAAATTTCTACTAGTACCATTTGCATTGGAGCAGGATTTATTTGATATAATGGGATCCTCACAATGCCCCCCACACAGGCGGAGCAGGGGTCGCTATCAACATTAACAGACAAGGAACTTGAGGCTGTGCAGAGCTCAGCAATCTGGTTCACAATGAGTAGGTTTCATGGCTGGAACTCCTCTAGGTTCCTCACCCTGCATCTGTGATGTGGGATTCCCCTCGGTATGCTGTGATTACCATTGGTTAACAAAGGAACTGCTTTGGGCCTATAGCAGAGCTGTAGGGGATCAGAGCTGGGTGGGGAAAACTAAACTGAATGCTGGGAGAAAGGAGGTGGAGTCAGAGAGAAGCCATGAAGCCCTGCCAAAGATAGATGCCAGAACTTGAGCTAGTAAGCCACAGCCACATGGCGATACACAGATTAATGGAGATGGGTTAAATTAATATGTAAGAGTTAGCCAATAAGAAGCTAGAACTAATGGGCCAAGCAGTGATTTAAATAATACAGTTTCTGTGAGATTATTTCGGGGCTAAGCAGCTGGAAACTAATTAGTGGCCTTCTCTAACACATCTGTTAGTTGATTCTGCTGGATGGTACAGAGTTTCGGAGACTCACCCAACCCTGGAGAGACTGGGCTGCTGGGGAAGGAATACTAAAGGACTTCCACTCCCAGGGCCCAAAAGACAGGAAGAAAATGGCACTTAAGGCTGGTTGGTGAGGGGCTGAAAGGTCAGGATGCCATCCAGAGGGAACAGAGGTATCTGGTATACTTAGCACCATATGCTTGCCTCTTTCCCTGTACCTCTAGCAACAGCTTCCAGCAAAGAGTGGTGCTCATAGTCTGCTTTGTACTCGTGAGCACAGTGCCCAAGGATGGGTCCCTTACAGAGAACAGAGATTTACTTCCTAAATGTGTGGAGGTGGGAAACTCTAAGACTGGGGGTCCCATGCATGATTAGGGTCCTCCTACTATAGCATCTTTATGCCAGAGGGCAAGAGAAGAAGAAGGGATAGAATCGACTTTTATTCTAGTTCATCATCATCATCATCATCATCATCATCATCATCATCATCAGTGTGTGTGTGTGTGTGTGTGTGTGTGTGTGTGTGTGTGTGTGCTATGTATGTCATGGGGACTCACACGCTGAGGAACTTGTATGGAGGCCAGTGGACAACTTCCCAGAGTCACTTCTCTCCTACCTTCATCCGAGCTCCAGGGATTATCCTCAGGTCACTGGGCCTGAGCAACAAGCACCTTGGTTGCCAAGCCATCTCGTCAGCCCTTAGCCCACTTTTATAATTGACAGGCTCCAGTGGTGATACAATAATCCATTCATCATGCACTGCTCCCCTATCCAAGGGCACACTTCTTTTTTTGTTAATTAAATTTGTTCTTAGACAATTTCATATGAGTATAATGCATATTGATTGCTCTCACCTCCACCCTCTCTTCTCCCCCTCCCTTCATAACCCTTTCACCATGTTCATGTCCTTTCGTTTTGTTTTCTGATCCACTGAGTTAAACTGGGGCCTTCTTTGTGACCACAAGGTTGGAGCTTATGGGGTTCGCATTGGGTATGCAGTTGCAACAATGACTTTCCCTCCCTCAGAATTTATCAGTAGCTGATAACCCAGCTGGAAGAGGTAGGGCCCACTGAACCCTCCCTGATCCCTGACTGACTTCTGCCTGGCCGAGTCTTGTGCAGGCTAAGTATAGGTAGCGGGTCCGCTGTGAGATCCTGACTGCAATGGCTGTCTAGTTCCCAGAAAATTTCTTAGTCCTCCTTGCCTTGGGGCTCTTACATTGTTGTCTTTTCCTCTTCCTAGGTGTCCCTGAGCCCGAGAGGGGCTGGCCCAAATGAATGTTCAGAGCTAAGTACTCAACTGTCACTTATTTTCGACAGTCTAGACAGCAAGGTCCCACCTCTCAACCCACTGGGGACCGAGTTCCAATATGTGGGCTTTGGGGACACCGTCACACTATAGCGAGTGTCACCAGAAAGCTGTCTGCATCCAGCACCTAATATTGTGAGGAAAAAAATCGCAAGTTTCTCTCAGACAATCCAGGAGACTATTGATTTTACTTTATGAAAGTGACACCCCCTTTTCTCTAATCTCTACCCCAAATTCAACATTCCTTTCAGTTATTAAATAGGCAACAATCCATTAGCAGTAACCGACACTGGCAACAATAAAATGTTTTCACATATATTATACATGAAAAGAGAAATGTTCTTTATTCCCTTCTCTGCCTCAGAATGTAAAGTCATTTGGTATTGCTGCAATTCACGCTGTTTCATGTGTTACAAAAAGCATAGCTGGGAGTGAATCATTTATTTGTTTTATTATTGCATTGACAGCAGTGTATCAATAAAACTACTATCCATTTTTAACCTCATGGATTTTGTTTTATGCATTTGAGAAGATTGCTCCTTCCATAGATGTCACCAGGCTGTTAAAGGGTCCTACTGTAGTAGTAGTGGTTCAGAACCTCAAGTCTTGGGGCCACATCAAAGCTCTTATAGCAGGTGGCTTGGGAAATCCCTGCAAAGACTTTACTTATATAGAGATAGGCTCTTTAATGTGACATTCATTCTTTCCTTTCTTTTATTTTTAAGGTAAATATAGCCACGCTGTGGATGAATCTCAAAGAAACAGGACTGTAGCAGGCACATGGAGAAACAGAAGAAAAGGAGAAAAGGTGTAACCATAAGACCAATACTTAGTCTCAAAAGCATGAGTCTTAGGGAAACGAGAAATGGAAACTGAACAGAAAGAAGAGCCCCAAGTCCTGAAGAAAAGTCAAGCCCCCAGAATTCTTCCCACTCATTCTTCTAATATGACCCCCCCCCCATTGCATGTCCTGGTTGATGCCATCTTTACCACCTTTTCGCTAAAGCCAACTGTGCTTTCTGATATGATGGTGGACTGACATTGTACCAGGTATCCCTGTGTAGCTCACTGTAAAATGACTGTTGCGGGAGAATTGTCTGTATTCTGTCAAATCATGTTATAAATAAATGCTGATTGGCCAGGCAGGAAATATAGGCGGGAAAACCAGACAGGAAGTAGAAATGATATAATGAGAACAGGAGAGTTCTGGGAAGGAAGAATTTGATTCCTCCCACTCCTGCCCAGACCACCGAAGCAGCAAGATGTGATCTGCCTCACTGGAAAAAGGTACTGAGCCTCATGGCTAACATAGATCAGAAAATGGGTTAATCAAGATGTGAGAGTTAGCCAGTGAGAGGCTAGAGCTAATGGGCCAATCAGCTTTGTAACTTACAGAGATCTTTGTATGATTTTTCTCTGGGACTAAACAGTTGTGGGGTACTGGGCGGGACAGAAACCCAAACAACAAACAGAACCGCTCATGTTACAAATGCCAAAGTTGAGAAATTAGGAAGAAGTATCTAGTGGCTCAATAGATGTATTGACTTGAAAAAAAAAAAAGGTCCCCAAAGGAGTGGCACTATTAGGAGGTACAACTTTGTTGGAGTAGGTATGCTTGTAGGAGGAAGTGTGTCACTTTGAGGGCAGGCTTTGAGGTCTCTTATGCTCAAGCTATTCCCAGTGACATAAGTCACTTCCTGTTGCCTTCAGATCAAGATACAGAAGCCGGGCAATGGTGGCGCACGCCTTTAATCCCAGCACTCGGGAGGCAGAGGTAGGCGGATCTCTGTGAGTTCGAGACCAGCCTGGTCTACAGAGCTAGATCCAGGACAGGCTCCAAAGCCACAGAGAAACCCTGTCTCGAAAAAAAAAAAAAAAAAAAAAAAAAAAAAAGATCAAGATTCAGAACTCTCAGCTCCTTCTCCAGCACCACCCTCTTGCATGCTACCATGTTTCCTGCTATGATGATAAAGGACTAAGCCTTTGAAAATGCAAGCCACCCAAATGAGATGTTTTCCTTCATATGATTTGCTATGGACATGGTGTCTCTTCACAGCAATTGAAACCCTAACTAGGACAACAGATTTCCCAGGATCTATGACTTAAGGCCTATTATGCACATAGAGGAACCTGTGCAGTTCATTGCTTAGCCTATAGTAACCCAGCATGCTACCTTGTGGCAGTTGACTGTGGCCTTAAAGAAAGGATCTGAAAGATCCATGGAGTTCTTTCTTTGCTCATTTCTGTCTGCAGATGCAACATAAAACAGAAACCAGGTGTCCGTGGAACCCCTTGGTTATAATTTTTACAAAGTCCCTCTGCCTTCTTTTTGCCAGTCTCTTTGCTACAGTATGAATAACTGCTACAAATGCCACTAAGAGCTGACTGCGCTTAAATACTTTCATTTTTATGCCTTTTGTACATGACCACAAAAGAGAGAACATGAAATTAGCAGTGAAGGTGGGAGTGAGATGCTCAGCACAGGACAGAAGTTATCATGCGATCTGTTGTAGGGGAGCCATGGGACCATGGAGGATGGATGTCCTGCAGGGTGTGGGAAGGGAGAACACAGGGTACTCAAGCAGCTGTGGGTGTTGATAATGATGTTCAATTTCCCTTTGCTCAGTTGTAACCCTCCCCTGTTCCCTCCATCTTCAGGGAGGTATAGCCACACACAGTCCAGTTTGTTAGCACTCGGGAAACTCAGTGTAAAATCCTGAGAGCAAGGGGCAGGCACCAGAGCCGTGAGGTCCAGCTTCAGCCCCTACGACAGCATCCTTCTCATAAGAGATGCTTTGAAAGTGTTTGCTGTCTGAGTTCATGAATGAAAGGCTGAATGAAAAATGTGGTCCAGTGTTGTGTCAAAGATGAATAGAGAGTTTAGGATTAATTCACTCTTTTCTAGAATGTGTGTGTGTGTGTGTGTGTGTGTGTGTGTGTGTGTGTGTGCTGTATATCTGTCTAATATTCAGTATGTGTACACATGAAGTCAGGTGCCCATGTCTGTATGTGTGGAGTCCAGAGGTGGCTGTTGGGTATATTCTTAAATTGTTAGCCCCCCCTTCATTTTTGAGACCTTTCTCTCTGAACCTTGATCTCACTGATTCAGTCAGACTGGCTGGCCAGCAAGCCCCAGGGACTCACCTGTATTTGCTCCCCCAGCTCTAGGAGGACAGGTGCTTGCTGTCACACACACACACACACACACACACACACACACACACACACACGATTAAAACATGGATTCAGAGGAAGTAAAGTTAGTTCTTCATACTTTCCTGGGGAGCCACCCCTCAGCTCTCCAGAATTCATAGCTCATTGCTATGATATCAGCCAGACTGGCTTTTAATCTGTTTTACTGCAGTTTTCAAATTTCCCGCTTATGCCACCCCTCCCACTGTTGGCAGGGAAGATGTCTGTCTGCCTGTCTTTTCTGCAGTACAAGCAGACGAAGCACAGGGTACTTTTTCAGTTCACCTTGCGCTGAACCAAGCTCAAGAAATAGATTGCATGTTTCTGATTGACAAAAAGGAAGGACTAATGGTTTCTCTTTGAGGTTTCTCTCGATACTCTGCAGGATCCCAAAAGCACTGAGAAGTTACAGTGAGCTGGGTGTAAAACACAAACATGGAATAAGCCTAAGCAAGATGCTCCGTGAGAGCTCCTACAGTAGTCCAAAGCTGCCCATCATTCTCACCGCTCAGTGGCTCTTCAATACCTGCTTACCCTTACGGGATGAGTCCCCAGGGGCGTCATTGACCATTTTCACAATAGCTTGGGGGAGAGCCAATTGGAAGAGGAGTCCATCTCCATGGGCTTGGTCTTTCAATCTCAAATCTCAGCCATGGACTGGCTTAGTGAGCTTGGGAAAGGCAAGTGGCAACATTTCCCTAGGGACCATGGGAGCAGGGGAAAAAAGGAGAGGATGCTGACCGCAGCCAGGTGGCTGGTTGCGAGGCTGGTGAGGCCTGGGGCAGCCCTGTGTCCATGAGTCACTACAGCTAAGTTTAGTGCTGGCTTTGGCCACAGAACAGATGGACAGCCACAGCAAGGACAGGCTGCTGGACTCCAGCCCAATGTAGCCCTGTGCAACTGGAACCTTCGAGCTGGCCCAGGGGCAGCCAGGTGTGGGATGACCACAGACCCAGAAGCATGCTTCTGGGAGGAACAGCAGAGAGGGGACGGTGACCTGGAGCAGTACCTCATTCCACCCCTAATCATTCATCAGAATCTCTGTGGAGGGTGAAGGGATGGCTCAGCAGGTAAAGGCGCCTGCTGCCAGGACTGGCCATCTGAGTTCCGTCACCTGAACCCAAATGGCAAAGGAAAGAACCTGATCCTAAAAACTGTCCTCTGACTTGCACATGCATGCCATGGGACATCCTCCCAGACACAAATATATATGTATGTGTGTGTGTGTGTGTGTGTGTGTGTGTGTGTATGTCCCTATAGAACACCAATTGCACAAAAGCAAATTCAAGTCCTCGAATCAAAAAGTGTACAATCTAAATGGAAGACAGACCTAGTTGCTTAGTTTTATCAGCAGGATAGGAATAGAGAAAATATAGACAGGAAACAGCAATGGGTGAAATACTGGCAGTTTCACACAGTTATTCAAGGTTCTCTCAAACCTATCTTGACAGAATACGATCAATCTAACTGAACACGAGCAAAGTTACAGGTATTTGGGGCTAATTAGAATTGCAATCTGGGAAACACAGATTCATGCCACCTTGAAAATATGCTCTCAGGTTTGACAAAATGGCAGGTATATTTATAGCCCTGAACAGCAAGCGAAGTTGGAAGTTGTCTCACCTGTTAGTCAGGCATTAAGATGGGTGCTGGTAAAATGGTGTCTTGTAAGGTGGGATGGGTGTGGCCGCTGTCCCTACATGGTTTGGTGGAAGGAGTCTGCTGAATTGGTCATCAGAGGACAGTAGCTAATGCTTCAGGAAGCCATGGAGGTCTGCCTACATGGACATGGAGGATGGAGCATCTCTCACCCAGATCAAAAGCTGGGCTATGTTCGTGTCCGAGGCCAGACTAAAGCCCGCTCAATTCCATTTCAAATGCCCGAAATCCATGCTGATTTGGTAATTCTTGGTAATTATCTTTGTATTTGCTTCAAACAGTAATCCTAAGAAGCAGCACCGACAGCCCCAGAACTGGCGTGCTGAGAAGTTATCCTGTCTTCCAGAGAAATAAGGAGGTCAAGGGTACCATTACCAGTTCCTGACTCAGGGCCAGTTTCATACTTGGCCGTGATCTCAGTGGTTTAGGGTGGTTTGCAAAGGCTGTGCTTCTCTTTGGCCTGGCTGAAAGAAAATGTGGGTTAATGGAGCCTTACTTCCAAGCAGTATTGGTTGCTTAGTGATGTCATTGTCTCCCAGCTGGATCATTCTTTGAGCCTCTGATACTCCCAACTTTCATAATTCAAGGTTGCATGTTTTCTTCCTGGCTGTGAACGTGTTTTAATCTCGTTATGACTTTTCCTACTTCTGTGGCAATCGTAGCTCTCTCTCTATGCCTTGGGAGTAACCTAGATGCACATACCAGGCCTGTGCGCCGGGTGATACAGGGAGAGCTTAGCAAACCAGGACCCTGTTTGGCTTGAGCCACACTCCTATCGAAAGCCACACTCTTTAGCAACCTGGGACCTCTACATGCATTGGGTTGCAACCCTCTCACCCCAAACAAAGCAATCATCCCTACCTATCATTGCCAAGTAACTCTTGGTAGCTCCCACTTTGTGACCAAGCACATTCTGAGGCACATGCTGGAATTAGGGGCATTGCACCAGGCCAGCCTAGATGAGTTTTGGGTGCATGCACAGTAAGACAAACTGTGTCCTCAAAATGAGTTATTAATGGAAAACTCCTATTTACTACCTTATCACTGTGTATAGTTAGGCATGCATATGACAATAATCAGGAGCATTTTTGGAAAGGACACACGATGAACCAAGGCCTTTATAACCCAAGCCTGTCAGTCAAATGAAAGACCACCTAGATATAGGCCCTAGCAGCGAAACTTCCTCCTCCTGGACCTACAACAGGAAGTCCTGGGCAGTAACAGGTGCTCTTGAGCTGCATTCTTACTCAGGGCCTAGTGAGCCTTTGCAGAACATCTTACCTATAAGCGCATCTTATTTCTGAATTTAGTTTACTATTTGCATGTATTTCTTCAATTCCTTGAACGAGATTCCAAGAACCTGAAAACGCCTCCTCTGGACAGAGACCACCAATAATATTTGTGTCCTGGACAAGGTAAATGATAAACAAGTTTGCAGGCAAGGTAGTTTTTTTTTTTTTTTAAGGCACTAGGAAAGCACTGTGTTACATTCTTTGAAGGCTTTGTCAAACCGTTTACTTCCCTCCAGCATCTCTTCAGGGCTAGGAATGGCTAGACTTCAACACAATGGCATCCATTTCACCCTTGCACTCTGGGAACTCAAGCCAAGGTGCTATTTCTTCAGGAAAACCCACTCTTGCCCCGGGCAGGGAAAGCCCAGGATGAATCCACTGGGATGGAATCCAAAGGGCAGGCCCCTTTCAAATCCGCAGTATGCCATTGCAGGCAGGAACTGAAGGCATGCTCCGGGATCTGGCATAGCCCTCTAATGGATGCTTCATGGGTTTTCTAACTCAAACTCGCTTTGCTTTGGCACGGTCCGTGCTCATCATCAGCCTTTCAACACGATACAGTAAAGTGTCTGAAAGCGCAGACAGACGCTGGCCGCTTCTAACCCTCGGCCGTGAATCCTGTAGGAGGCTGCTTTCTAATGAGATGGTGAGTAGGTCTTGGGGACGTGGGGAGGGAGCTGGCTCCTGGGAAGGGAAACTGTGAGAGAGGAGTGATGGCGTGGTAGGGAGGCCAGGGTGCTTTATTGATGGTCTGCAGGATGACATTCTTGCTTCATCACGTGGGGAGTGTTTCCAAGGCACCGAGCCAAGACCCGCTATAAACCTGTCTGGGGAGACATCGCTGTGAAATACTTCTGAGCTCACAAAGCAGATGTCTGCAGGCAGAGGCAGACCTGCTCACCTGATTCTCTACAGATAGCACGTGATCTAGGGAGGGTGGAGGTCGGTGGGCTTCTCGCATCCACTTCGTGACAGAGTACGCACCCCAGTTATGCTGGATTTTAAGCTCAGGTTATTTTTCACAATCCAAGACTGTGGATTCTTGGACGACAGCCATTCCGATTTTAGCCATTGATTGGCAATGTGGCCTTAGCAATGTTACTTGACAATTCTATAAGACCTAGCTCCAGCAAAGTTGTCCTCTATCTCTCTAAGGGGAGGAGATGCATCTGTAGGGCGCCTGGTGTTGCCTCATGCCCAGGAGGCACGAGCATGCGTGCAGAATGCATCAGCTGATGTTCTGGTGATATCTATGTGTCTGTTCTCAGATTAGCTTTGGGCTTTTTATTTGCCCTCCCTTTCTTTGTACCTGATCCTCTCCACACTTGGCCCATTTTACAAGGTGAGCCTTCAGAAAGAAACAAAATCTTCAATTTGTTTCAATAGGACGGCTCCGGCTGCAGCACACCTGTGGCAAAGAGATCTTTCATTCATATGGCTCACAGTGACAGTGACAGAGCTGGTGAAACACATATGGTAACTTGAAGTCTTAAAATCTTCCATTGGAGTGATGGCTCTTTCTTCCTTCTTCCTCTTGGGGTCAGTGGTTTGTAGTATGTTTTATGAGTGAGAAAGTGTGTAATTACGGTTCCATCCCTGTGTATGTGTGTGTGTGTATGTATGTATGTGTGGTCATGCATGCATGCGAGTGCATGCTCTGGTCTTCAGTGTAGTGGACCTATCAATTTTTGCTTCATTGATGTCTGTACCCTTCTTTCCCATCCCCGCACACATCCTTTAGGCAGTAGCTCTCTTCCACTTCACCTCCCATCCCATGAGTAGAGCTAAGTCCACTTCCTTCAGAACTGGCTTGACCCTTGCTGATTAGAGCTGTAAGGCCTCCTAGACACAGAACTTTGTTCAGTGATGGGCATATGAGCCAATCAGATCTAAAGAGACTGTCTAACTTGAATGAAGTATTTGAACTTAGAACTATACTTCCTCTGGGCAACTTCTATCTTCAGGGGAAGACTTGCCTGAGAATAAAAGCCTACAGAGAAGGAAGAACAGGGGAATGGAGGTGTATTGAGCACTTGACACCAAGTGGATCTATGCAGAAGCTCCTTCGGGTTCTGCCCTCAAGCAAATATGGTTGGGATTGCAGACTCTCGCAAATGAGAAGCTGGTAAAACTTCATTAACCCAAGAAGGTCTTGATCATCAGCGTCACTATTTCCCTCTTTCTCTGCATTTCTACTCAATGTCAAGCCCAGATTGTGCTTTGTCTCTTAGCTGGTGGCTTGTTGGAGTTCAAGGGGAGCCTTGCACAAAGCCTAGGCTGAGGATAAGGATAGCTAGCAGGGTTTGGGGAAGCCGAGCAGAATATGGGTTGCGTCTTCTAAGACGTATTTCTTTTCCTGACCTTTACCTGATTTTGGCAGTTGTTTTCCACATTTAAAACATTGCCTTGGTGACTATGGAAATTTCAAGTCCTTCAGATACTTGACTCTTTCGTTTCAGAGACAATTTCCCTCATCATTTATGATTTCATTTTCTATATTCCAGTTGATTATCTAGCAATGCATGTTTTTTTTTCTCCTGTATTTGCTGGGATGTTTTTGAGACTTTACCCCATGTCATATTGTTTTCAAAGACTCTGGATGGATTATGATGCATTAAATACCTGGCATAAATTCGGGGAAGAGAGATTGATTTGGGCTCATGATTTGAGAGATCCTTATAGCCGCCATGCAGGGCCTGTAACGAAATAGAGAATTATGGCGGTAGGAGCCTGTGGCAGAAAGAGCTCAGCTCACGATGGACAACAGCAGAAAAAAAGGGAGAAAACCAAGAGTCAGGTACAACTTGGCCACTCCCTTAATTGAGGACGGACCTCTGTAAGTTTCCACATTGCCCCTAACGTAGTGTCACCAGTTGGGACCAAACACTAGGCATCTAACTAGGGGACCCTCCCAGGCAGATCTTAGCATCGGAAGTGATGCTGTAACGCCCAGCTAGAACTCCTCTCCTTTCTTCCTTTGTGGCCTCTGAGCACTGTTTCTATGCAGGACTTTCCATTAGGTCAGGAACCTCCTCATTTGGGGGCTTTACCGACAGATTTTTCAAGGTATTTTAAAAATTGAAGATCTGGGGTTGGAGAGATGGCTCAGCAGCTAAGAATACTTGTTGCTCTTGAAGAAGACCTGGGTTTGGTTTCCAGAACTCATGTGGTGGTTCACCACCACCTATAAACCCAATTCCAGGGGATCTGACACCCTCTTTAGGCATCTGTGGGCACTGCACACATGTGGTGCACAGACATACATGCAGGCAAAATACCCATACACATAGAATAAAAGTAAATATGTTCTAAAAAATTTAAGTTTAAATTTAAACTCTGGGGCTGGAGAGATGGTCAGTGGTTCAGAGCACTGGCTGCTTTTCCAGAGGTTCTAGCGCCCACATGGCAGCTCACAATCTGATGCCCTCCTCTGGTCTGTGAACATACGTACAGACAAAGCACACACACACACACACATCATATAAATGAACTGTATATGTATACAATTAAGCTCAACCCTTAATTAAATATGTCCTACAGAAGGAAGCACAAAGACAGGAAATCTTTTCTTAGATTTTGTTTCTTCTGAGCTAACATGTTCTCTTCGTTGTTATAGTTTTACATGGCTGATTTATTTCATTTTGTCTTGCTAAGGCTTGATCTGAATGGCCTACGTTGATCTTCCATTTATTTTGCTATAAGTAAGTGGGCATAGCTTCTCTCTGTTCTTGAACAGAGTCAACTGCCTTCCCCATTTAGACTGAGGGGTAAGAGCTGCCACTCATCTGGCTCTCTGTATAAATGCCACCAAGAATTGTCTAGTTCTTTGCTTACTTTATTTCATGTCCGCATTCACAGTTAGGGTGTCTATCTTTTTGCCCTGTAGTAATCTCCCCAGATTCTGTGAGGAGCTCCATGCACTCCCGCCCCACCAGAGGCAGAGGAATCCACTGCTTTTCACGCACATCTCCTCAGTTCCAAGGTTGAAATACAGCTTTTCTTGACAGAAAACCATGTCTTTCTATGAGGGTTGAGAGGGCCCTAGATGTTGAGTTCTATCTTCAAGGTCTTAGTTCAAAACTGTGTCTTGTCTTTTTCCTCATCATAGCACATCACAAATTTTTATCATCTTAATATTAGTGCTTACTTTTTTTAAGGCTAAATTGAGGGAGAGATTTGCAGGGACAGGTTGGGATTACAGGAAGGACTACAACCTGCCAGAGAAGCCATGGGACCCAGAGAGCTTCAACTAACTTACCCTATGGTCATTGATGTTGCTGTACCTACCAGAAGAATTAATCTGTGGTTCAGAGATATTGTGGATGTTAGGCCATGTAGGCTGGACAGCTTGAGTGGAGAGCTTTGGAAAGTGAGGATGATGGGTGCCCATGTATATTTTTTATAATATTCATAAAATTCCTGGGTAAGGTGGGGAACTGTGCTGAGTCAGGGACAGAGTGCCATGTAGTGCCCATGTCAACCTGACTCTGCAATTTATATATTCTTTTATGATTATAGGACTCCATCAGCAAGTTCTTTTGGTTTACCATATTTCTTTTCTACAAATACTACGAAGGTCACATAGGACAAAGCCTAGTTCCTTATTATCCCTGGTATGGCTAGGACAATGCCCATTGGCTATTAGGATATACATTCCTTGCCACCCCGCCCCCAGTTTAGCAGACAGCAAGAATTTCTAAGTAAGAAGCTCTTCCCAATGGGTAAGCCAGGCCTGGTTGTGGGTGGGATGTCCTTGGTTTTGTCCTAGTTCGCCTTCAGGCTTTCCTTTAGACAGTTCCCAAATCATACAACACAGTTGTAGGATGATGGGGGCAAGGGAACACTGTCAGCGGCCTCCCTTGGTGTGAAAAGCAAAGGCCTACCTAAAGAGTAGGTCTGACCTTACTCATATTGGATAAGAAAAATTGTAACTGTCCAAGAGTTGAGGTAGCCAGTGGTTTAGGCCTGCCATGGTCACTGAAGGAAGCTAAAGGGTGGAAGCACTATAGAATTGAAGCCCAATGAAGACTATGGTGTCACTAGGCCTCTCTCCAGCCCCTTAACATCTTGGTTTTCTGTCAGGAAATTGGGACTCACATAGCACCCTCTCACAGTTTTGCTGTTAGAACCAACTGATCTTTTCTGAGTGCCTGGAACTGAGTAAGGATTTGGGAAGTGAAACCTATTAATCCCTATAGTTGAGTTCATCTATGAGTTAAAAGGCAGAGTTCATGCGATGTGATGGCGTGTGTGTGTGTGTGTTTGCGTACATGTGTATACACATACATACACGCACAACAACGATGCTGTATAATCATTCCTTCATGCAGTGATCACGGTACTTATTTAGGAGAAGCTAGGCATCGTTTCCTCATCCTCATTTTAGCTCCCTTGTCTGGGTATGGAAAGGTGGCTGAAGGAGCGGAAGGTCCTCCTGCAGCACCTCCCCCTTTTGTTTAAGTAAGAGCATTCTAATCCTACTACAAAATTATATACGATAAGAACAGATATCCTATCCTAACTAGCCCAAGTCCTGCATAATAAATAACTTAGACAATGTGTCATGTGTGCCTAGACTGGGTTCTACTCAGCAGGGCTGATAGAGAGTTAACACTCACAAAGTATTTACTGGATGAGTCAATGAGCAGACACCATTTTATCAGTGTCTTAGGAGAAAGCAAGCTGATACTGTAGCAATAAGAACATAAACTACCAAGCAATGACAGACTAGAAATGAGATTGACACATAGAACAAATTCTTCTTTTCTTAAGGACGATGAAACCAGGATGAACAGGGCAGATACATAAATAGCCCTCTAACCTCATAATGCCAGACTCTCAAACTCCAACAAGAATCTGCAACCCTGGAGAACTACAGGTTGATGGATGTTCTCATGGAAGTAAAAATAAGAGTCTGAGAGTAGCTTGGAAGAAATTCAGCGTCCGCTCAGCCCCAGTGACAGGCCCTGGTTTCAGCTTTCGGCACCTGCTGGAAGCCCGAGTCCTGTGTGCGTTCAGCGTGTTCACACAGGGAAGAAGAAACACAGCCATGGCATCTCCCATTGTGTATCCTCATAGTTGGGATGCAGCATATCAGTGTCCCGACGGAATATCTAATTCAGGGCATCTTATGGGTCAAGGCGTGAACTGGACCAGACCAAGAGAAGGCTGAGCGCTGCAAAAGAGCATGCGTGTAAGTCTATGTGCTGTGAGGGATGAGGGAACGGGCAGAAGTGCTCACACTTCTGACTCCAAATGAAGCCCTTGGTGACAGCTTCACTGTCTCCCCTGGTTAGTGACACCCAATTTAGTGCTGAGTTATTCTCGAATAGCTGTGCACATGTTAGCTTCTTTCTCTTTAAAAGTAGAACACACATCTCATCTCTGAATTTCTCAATTGCCTCTCTCAGTGCAAAAGACAAAGAGGAGAGAAGACCCCACCAGTGCCACAGATGGAAAGGTACTCATCGCCTACCATGGGTGACATGAACCTGTCTTGACTTTCCCTGGAACTGAGTGCCAGAGGTTTGACAGAATGCTGACAGAGCCCAGCATAGACGTCACCCGTCAAAAGGCACTGACTAGGCCCCTAGAAATTTCTGGAATTTATGTCTTTTTATTTTTATACTTGGAAGGGAGAGAAATTAGGGAGCCAAGTCCATGTGGGTTGTCAACAGGGCGCTAGGAGGAAAGCAGCAGTTGAAGTGTCGGAGTAATTTGGGCAGAAGTGTTTGCAGGCTTGGCATTTCAAAGGCAGAACAGAAATGCCCCATGCGTGCCTTTGAATGTGCATGTGAGAATGTGATCAAGGGTCTGTGCTGATAGTTTCTAGAAAAAAAGACTAAGTTTGGGAAGAAGAAAAAGCCGGATTATATACTTTGTTTTGTAGTAAGATCATATTTCTGAAGAAGTAAAAACCACACAAAGGCCTTTCTCCTCTCCCAAGAATCATTCCATTGTTCTTATCACACACACACACACACACACACACACACACACACACACACACACACACAGAGAGAGAGAGAGAGAGAGAGAGAGAGAGAGAGAGCGCTCGGATGAGTACTCCCCTCCCCAAATCACTGAAGAGCTCAGTTCCTAGGATGGCAGTGTTGAGATGTGCTGTGGATATCTAAAAGAAAGAGCCAACTGGGAGGTCTTTAGGTCATTGGGGGCAATACATATCTTCATGGGGGATTGTGAGAACAGTCTTCTCTGTTTCTCCCATCATGCTTCAAGTTGTAAGGGGCTTGCTATACTCACTCCTGTCACGATGTGCCTCTATCCCAGGAGGTCCAACTCAGTGGGACTTCCTCATCTTGAGCTTGAACCTTCCATAGCTATAAACCAAGACAAACCTTTCTTACTCCATCAGTAAACCATCTCTGGTATTTCATTACAGTGATTCATTCATTAGTATGCTAACTAATACAGTGATCCACCATGTGCCTGTGCAAACAAGAGCAGGTCACCATAGAAACAGGAGAAAAAATGAAGTCATCACGTATTCTTGTGTCACCCACCCATCAGGCTTCACTTGTGACCCAAAGACTGTTCAATTAGTATATGACAAGATAGAGCATATACAGAGACCATGGAATGAGACATGCTCATCACACGGTAGTGACACCATGGTTGAATTAGGTGACTTAAATATGAAGAGGTAGATGCAGCTTTTGAGTCAGACTATTATTTAGGTGCCAGCAGTGGACCTTAAAGCAACCGAAATCTTTGAAAGATTATCAGTGTCAGGTTTTATTTTTTTTTTTTAATTATTCTTTTGGGTGCATTTTTCCTGCTTAGCAGTGCATGCAAGTAGAAATAGCAGGCTGGAGATAGCATACTCCATATACTCCGACATACTGCCATATACTGGGAGGCTATGCATATGTACTGTCTCTATCTATGACGTGGGAGGTCTTTCTGTATAAGTGTTGCTTTTATTGGTTAATGAATAAAGCTGTTTTGGCCTATGGCAGGGCAGAATATAGGCAGGCTGGAAGGGATATATAGAAAGAGGGCAGGCAGAGTCAGAGAGATGCCACGTAGCTGCCGAAGGAGATAGACGCTGAACCCTTATCAGTAAGCCATAGCCTCATGCTGATACACAGGTTAATAGAAATGGGTTAATTTAAGATGTAAGAGATAGCTAATAAGACGTCTGAGCTAATAGGCCAAGCAGTGTTGCAATTGATAGAGTTTCTGGGTAATCATTTGGGTCTGGGTGGCCGGGAAATGAACAAGCAATCTCTGCTTTCAAATGGCTCCAGCACAGGCCAATTACATTCATATAAAAACTGAGAGATTGTGGGAATGAATTCTAGACACAAAAGAGCGGGTTTAAGCATAGTTTCTTGAAAGCCACATTTTTTTTTCCAGATAGGCTCTGTTTGCTGGTGGCAAGCAGAGGCATGGCTTCTTTAAGAGAAGCCTTCCTAACTCAGCATAAGCAATAAAAAAACTGCATGACTTCATTAAGAAATGGCTTCCTGGTTCATGCTGGTGCTGGCTCTTTAGGGAGGTCCTACACTTAAATGGGGTCTGTGAGCAGCATACTACAAATTGCTTAATAGCGACTTAGACCCACTGTGTTCCTGAAGCTGGGGCGGTAAGTATGGCTCACAGAGCTGGTAGTAAACATATCTCCACCACGTGGGACTGGGAGGGGCCAAAAGGCAAAATAGCCTTAGTGTTGTTAGTCACTCTCTTAGAATTTTAAGAAGTGTTCCTGGTCGGAAAACGATTACAGATACACAATAAAGACAGATTCAGACAAAAATAAACCTCTGAACAAATCACAGTGTGTTAAAAAAATATATATGTAGGCTTGGGAGAGAGAAAAAAAGGCATATAGACAGTTAGAAGAAGAAGTGCAGAAGTCATAGATTAAAGGAGTAAAGACAATAAAATAAATACTGAAAAGTAATAGAGTAAAAAAATAAGCCATGTAAAGATAGAAAACACACAGAGATTCTGGATTATGTATACTATTGTGTTTTCTTTGAAATTTTTTACTGCAGAGAGACATTTGATTCTGGGGACTGCTAAGTTAAAACAATGTAAAGGTATCTTAACTTCAAAATTTGGGTCTAAGGCTATGTTGCATTGGACAAGAGGTATTGTTTTTGTTTCTACAGAAGATGAGAACCTGTGTATTTTTTTTTTTTTCAGGCTAATGTGGCTTGATGGAACAAGGCCCCTGAAAGATCTCCATGAACCGTAAAAATAATTCACCCAACAAACAGCAGAAAGCAGTTTGGAGAAAACTATGCCCAAATTCCCAAAATGACTGTTTATAAATGTTTATTTTTCATTTAAAGAGGATTGATTATAAGTGGTTAAATAGTCACAGTCAATTTCTTTCTTTAAAAAAAGGCAGAGATGATATGATCTACAGATGAATACTTTGCATTGGTATGGACCTTGGTCTATTGATACATATTTAAGGTTGATTTTGTTACACTGTGTGTATGCATTTCTGCTCTTGTTTATGGGACTATGCTTGTGCAGCTCATTTAAAAATGTAATATATAATTAAGAAATACAGATTAATAGATAGTCACTATAATAGTCAAACTGTAGTCACATTAGTTAGGTTTTTTTAGATATACAGAGATATATTTCAGTTAGATAGCTAATCTTCAACACTTTCAAGACCTACAGAATATGGCATTTAAAATGTTTTAAGGACTTAGACTTTTCTCTACAGTGAGACATGTCTGCTTCTGGCAGCACCAATTACTTCCAGAAGATGGGCACTGAAGCAATGTGACAAGGCCAGCAATTTGGGAAAGAAACTGCTCTTGCCTGGACTGCTTGATGGAATGCTGCATGAACTGGACATGCAGGACCCACAGGAAAGCAACTGCTAAACTTTCCAAAGAATGGAATGGTTCTTCAGGGTTTTTGCTTCACAGAGGAAACTGCCAGACATTCTGCAGGACACAGAAGAAACAGCTGTTGAAATTTGCCATTACAAGGCAGAAAAGATCTTCAAATTTCCTGCTTCATGAAAAAGTCTGTCAGATACTATGGGCATGTAGCCTAAAGATTGATGCCCTAACATTACAAAAGAACTTTGGGTGAATGTCCAGGCAGTGAGATGTCTCTATCAATTCTAAAACTTTTAAAGTCACTTACAATGTGCTTCCTGTTTACTTAGGTAATATTATATCCTTCTGGAGTCTTTGATGGAGTTGAAAACTAGATAATTATTATTATGGTTTTCCTTAATTATGACAAAAGACAAATTAGAATTAAAACTTTGATTCACAAAGATAGTATAGATGACTAAATACTGTAACTGTAATTATTGCTTGATAACTTTTTTATTTTATTTTGTTAAAGTTAAATAAAATTAAAATTAAGTTAAAATAAAATAAAATTTTATTATGTTAAAGTTAAAACATTCCTTTTTATTTAGATAGAAAAAGAGAAAAGATATGTAATGTCTTTCTGTATATGTGTTGCTTTTATCAGTTGATGAATAAAGCTGTTTGGGCCAATGGCTTAGCCAAGTAAACTCAGGTGGGAAATTAGAACAGAGATAGAGAGAGTAGGCAGAGTCAGGGAGACACTATGTAGCTGCCAAAGAAGAGAAACACAGCCAGAACTTTTACCAGTAAGCCACAGCTTCATGTCAATACACAGATTAATAGAGATGGGTTAATTTAAGATGAACGAGTTACTAGAACTATGTGTGCCTGAATCATTGTCCAAGCAGTGTTGTAATTAATAAGGTTTCTGTGTGCTTATCCAGATCAGAGTGGCTGGGACATAAACAAGCAACCTCCATCTACATATCTATCTATCTATCTATCTATCTATCTATCTATCTATCTATCTATCTATCTATCCTCTCTCATGTGCGTGTGTGTGCATGCATGTTTAGAATGCACACATAATGAAATGAACAGAGAAGAATTTATGCAATTGACTTTGAAGAGCATCTGATAATGCTGATTTAGCATTTTATATCTAGGCTCCTCGAATACAGAATCAAATTTATTTTTACATGACCGAATTGAAACTCAGATGAAGAATAGATGTGTGATCTGGCTCAGGTCAGATTTTATAACTTCATAATTGATTGAGACAAAAGGAAGTTTTAAAACCATAATGAGATAGAAACTATGAAATGCTTCTTGATCTATTGGCACATACTTTTAAGGCAAAATTAATCGTAGATGCCAGAGACAAGGGCTGCTATGGTGGTGATAGTGGAGGGAGGGGAAGAAATAGTGAATGGAAGATGTAGGGGGTAGGGGATCTGCGTTAACTCATTGCCTCACTTGAACTGCTTTTTGAAGAGACTGGAGTGAGTCTCTCCTTTCAATCTGTCCTGAGCACCTCAGTGGCTCTGCAAATTTTCCAAAGTCACTGTTCTTATTTTATCTCCATTTCTTTTAGGAACCAAAGATGGATCCTTGTTATCCACTAAATCAAATTCTCCTCCTTTTCATGGGCATTGATTTCTGGAATCCAGCCCTTTCTGGCATTTTCTGTGCCACCCCCCCAAGGCCTGCAGTCCCAATGCCTTATGTCTCCCACACATGCTGAGCTTCTCCCATCTTTGCATCTTTGCTGGTTCTGTTCTGCCCAGTGGAACACTGGCACCCACTTACCAAGTCTCCTTCTCTGACCCATAAGTCCTATGCCAAGCCTCAGTTTCTCTATGTGCATCCCTATCTTAGAGTATTTTGTGTTACTGTAACAGAGTGGACACTGAACAATTTGTAGAATCAGATAAACACCTTTCTCACAGTTCTTGGGGCGGGAAAGTCTAAGGCTGAGAGGGCTGGCTCTGTGAGGGCCTTTAAACTCCACACTTCATGGAGGGAGACAGGAGAATGATAAGGCATATATGCAGACAAGAGGAAAAGGGGGTGGAGGCAGCCTTTCATTAGTAAGTAACCCACTCCTAAGATAACTGCTTTGGTCCATATGCAAGGGCAGAGTTCTCATAATCTAACCACCTCTTTAAAAGACCCACCTCTCTATTTCCTCTTCCAAGGGAGATCCATGCATCCCTATTAGGGTCCTCCTTGTTACCTTGATTCACTGGGGCTGAGGATTATCTTTTGCTTTACATCTAATATCTGCTTACAAGTGAGTACATTCCATGCTTGTCTTTCTGGGTCTGGGTTACCTCACTTAGGACGATTATTTTTAGTCCATCCATTTGCCTGTAAATTTCATGATATCATTTTTTTTTATCACAGAAATACTCCGTTTTGTAGATATACCACATTTTCTTTTACCATTCTTCAATTGAGGGACATCTAGGTTGTTTACATGTTCTAGCTATTATGAATAATGCTTTTGCTATGAACATAGTAGAGCAAGTATCTTTGTGGTATGGTTGAGCATCCTTTGAATGTATGTCCAAGAGTGATATCATGGGTCTTGAGGTAGATTGACTCACAATTTTCTGAGAAACCATCATACTAAATTCCAAAGTGATTGTATAAGTTTGCACTCCCACCAGTAGTGGAGGAGTGTTCCCCTTACTCCACATCCTCTCCAACACAGGCTGTCATTAGTATTTTTTTATCTTGGTCATTTTAACAGATATAAGATGGCGTCTCAGATTTGTATTTTCCTGATATCTAAAGATGTTGAACACTTCTTTAAGTGTATCTCAGCCATCTGTGATTCATTCTGTTTAAATCTGTACCCCATTTTTAAGTGTGATTATTTGGTGTTTTAATGTCTAGTTTCTTGGGTTCTTTATATATTATGGATATCAGTCCTCTGTCTGATGTGAGGTTGGTAAAGATCTTTTTTCATTTCATAGTCTGCTGTTTGGTCTTATTGGCAGTTTTCTTTGCACACAGAAGCCTTTCCATTTCAGGAGGTCCCATTTATTTATTGTTGGTTTTAGTGTCTGTGCTACTAGTGCAGTCTCAGGAAGTAGTTTCCCTGTACCAATACATTCAAGGCTACTTTTCACTTTCTCTTCTATCATCTTCATTGTAACTGGATTTATGTTGAAGTCTTTGATCCACTTGGACTTGAGTTTTGTGCAGGGTAATAGATATGGATCTATTTACATTCTTCTACATGGTGCACCCAGTTATGCCAACACCATTTCCTGAAGATGCTTTCTTTTTCTATTGTATACTTTTTTCTATTGTATACTTTTGAACTCTTAGTCAAAAATCATGTTTCCATAGGTGTGTGGATTAATGTCAGGACCTACAATTTGATTCCATTGATCCACATGTCTGTTTTATGGTGATACCAAGCTTGAAGTCAGGGATGGTGATACCTCTAGAATTTTATTTATTGTATAGGATTATTTTAGCTATCTTGGGTATGTCCTGGGTAAACTTGGGTCAGCAAGGCATAGAGGAGAGAGGATGGGGGGATGGGAACATGAGGGATCAGGATGGTTGAGTTGGGGACAGGATGGAGGGGGAGAGTAATGAAAGAGATATCTTGATAGAGTGGGCCATTATGGAGCTAGGGAGAAACCTGGTACCAGGGAAACACCCAGGAACCCACAAGGATGAGCCCAGCTAAGACTCCTAGAACTAGTGGAGAGGGTGTCTGAACAGGTCTTTCCCTGCAATCAGATTGTTGACTACCCTAATTGTCATCATAGAGTCTTCATCCAGTATCTGATAGAAGCAGGTTTAGAGATCCACAACCAGGCACCAGACTGACCTGTAAGAGTCCAGTTGAAAAGAGGAAGAAGAATTATATGAATAAAGGGGTAGGGGTCAAGACTGTAATAGGAAAACCCACAGAGACAGCTGACCTGAGCTTGTGGGAACTTATGGACTCTGGATGGACAGTTAAGGCGCCTGCACGGGACTGACCTAGGCCCTGGGTGACAGTTGTATAGCTTGGTCTTTGATGGGGTCTTTAGCAGAGGGACCAGGACTTGTGTCTGGTTCATGAACTGGCTCTTTGAATGCTATTCAATATCGTGGGATGCCTTGCTCAAGCTTGGTGTCGGGAAAGGAGCTTGTTAACTGCCTTAATTTGATATGCTATGCTTTGTTGATTCCCAAGGCGGCTCTTACCCCATCTGAATGGAGACAGAGGAGGAGTGGATGGGGTGGGTAGAAGGCATGTTGGTGGGAAATGGGAGAAGAAGAGGCAGGAGAAACTGTGGTTGGTATGTAAAATAAAATAAAATAAAAAAGAAAAAAATGAAAGAGAAAAAAAATTAACTTAAAAAATTCCACCACTCAACACTATTAAAGATTGAATTTCCCACTCACAAGTCTTAGCAGAGACATTCAGACTCTCCCTGACTACCCAAGTCCACTCAGTGTCTCTTTTTTCTCAATTCAGTGTTATGGTGGTAGATTTTTTAAATGATTATCTTGCTAAGAAAACCCTACATATATTCACATGCATATGTAATTCATTGCAAATTTTATTAATATAAACACTAGGTAGCACATAGTTTATAAATATTAGTAAAGTCTACAAAGCTTTTTACTTACACGTGTGTTTGTGTGTGTGTAGTTTTGTGTATGCAGGTTTGTGTGTGTAGATGGACCCAAAAGCTAGCCAATAAGGCTAATGAAGTTAGCGAGCATGTACTCTCTTCTCAGAGATGGGGTTCCATACAAGTAAGCTACTCGACCCACCCAGCCTATCAATTGAGCTGTCTCCCCAGTTTTAATACCTTTTGTTTTGAGTTCTTCATAGCTAGTTGATTTTTGCAGAATGTTTTCTTTGTTGTTTGGCCAACTCTTGTCTCTATAGTCAATGTAGATGGTAAATTACATATATTTTTCTGACATAAGTCTTGGTTGATATTTTAACAAACAAAATAAAGCAAAACAACAAAATATGTGCCATGTTCTGTTGCAGGTGTCCAGGCCACTTGTTCATCCAGCCTCCTGCCTAGCTTAGCCAGGAGATAACCACACAGAAACTGTATTAATTAAAATACTGCTTGGCCCATTAGCTCTAGTCTCTTATTGCCTAGCTCTCACATCTTGATTTAACCCATTTCTATTAATCTTTGTATATTACCACATGGCAGTGGCTTACTGGCAAGATTCTAACTGGCGTCTAACCGGCATCCATCTCAGGTGGAGGATCCATGGCTTCTCTCTGCTCTGCTTTCTTCCTCCCAGCATTCCATTTAATTTCCCCCACCTACCTAAGTTCTGCCCAAAGCAGTTTCTTTATTAATCAATGAAAGCAACACAAAGACAAAAGGACCACCTACACCAGCGTTTCTTTCCATTTTTAGTTACACATGAGAGTCTGCTGCTGCGTTCAGTGGTAGTTTCCAAATACTCAGTAGTGTGTGTTATTTGAAATGCAATGATTATAGATACTGTAAACTAATATGTTGCATCTTTTTTGCTGTTTTCAGTGTCTGCAGCCAACAAAGCAATAAAGCAAGCTTTGGTTTACACCATTTGCCAGATTGTGTGTAAACAGTGTTACCATGGCTACTAATTTTGGGCTATTGATGCGATGCCAGCAGGGTCAGTTCGGCAGAGATTCGTGACTACACAGTCACTCCACCACCAACTGGAGAAATGCTTGTGTATGACCTCAAATGTATAGCTAACAAAAAAGTAGCATTTTTGTGATAAGTTATGAGAATTTTAACTTTGTCTTAAATATATTATTTGATCATTAAGATTACATATAATTTCTAACATTGTCTGGCAAACATCTGAATAGTAGTAGTCAACCATTCTCATAAGCTGGTACAAGATGTTCCATCTGGCTTTATGGTTAGCAAATGGTCAAGGACCAGGTGTCCTGTGGGGGTCCTGTAAACTCCTCAAGGGCCAACAGAGATGCTAACATAAAATGACAACTAGTCTGAGCTGTAATAAAAGAAAGAGTTGAGTACTATGGGTTTTGGAAGGAGGCAATTACTTCAGAGTAACCAGGAAAGCCACATGGAGAGGATTTAAAACTAAACTCCGAGATAAAAAAAGGTCTCTCTCTCTCTCTCTCTCTCTCTCTCTCTCTCTCTCTCTCTCTCTCTCTCTCTCTCTGTGTGTGTGTGTGTGTGTGTGTGTGTATGTATGTATGTGAGAGAGACAGTGGACAGGGATGGACAGGCCAGTCAACCATGGGGACAAGACATGTGTACAAGGACACACATGTACAAGGACACATATTCTTGGCACCTTGGGAGCTTTCATGTCATTGGAGACAGAGCTTATAATGGCAACTGTGAAGCTGAAAAGATCTGGGAAAGCTGTAAGAAGATCATGAGTTGCAGAATGATTGCCAGTTTCTTCAACATTAAATGTTCCTTGACGCCCTTTTAGGGCGTTTTCCATGTGGTTGCGCCTCATGAAGATATGTGTTAATGGTGACTCATTTGATACTGAGTCCTTGTCAGAGCCACTGTCTGTGAAACAGCTACAGAAAGAAGAACAGCACAACCTCCTGTGGTTTTGGGGAAACACTTTATGGACTTGGTATCCAAGAAAGCACATGGTGGGGAGGGGGGAAACTTCAGGGATATTCACAAAACCCTGGCCACCTTTGGTTGTTTTTATCTGGAAAATGAGGCACCTGCCTTTGCTCCTGAATATTCAGAAGAGTGACAAAGAAGGCCCAGAGTGATGGATGCATAAAATCATCCTGATAATTGTGTATTGTATATGTTTCAAAGTTACAAAATTGACCAGGAGTGAGGACTAGCTCCCTGGGCTGTAATTCTCACTCTGAAGCCAAGCATCTGCTCCCTAACTCTGGTTGGACCTTAATGTCTCATGGTCACACAACCTGCTCCCTTCTGAAATTCTACTGCTCTCCGTGGCATAGCGATGCGGAACACATTTCAAATGTCAAAGGACATCACATGACTCACAGACTTGAGGAGCTTGGCCCAGAATGTTGAGCCAGATTGAGCTATGAGCACACAACCGTCTGCAAAACACTCTGAGCCTCGGCAGAAACACTTCAGAATCCAACGCGTTTGAACCCAGGGCCATAAAAGGAAGATCTTAAAAATTGTTTTACTTTATGTATGTTCGTTATGTTCAATTAACATGAGAGCAGATTGGTTTCCAAACATACGGAAGAGATTTTTCATCAAAAGAATTTTTCCCCCCACTGGGTTTCAAGTTTCCCGTTGTTGCCTGTCATTTGATATAAAATATCTGATTTTGAAGACTCTTTTAAGCCAAGTAGAAAGTGTATAAAGCCACTTTCTCTCCCAAGATGGGTAGAAGTATGTGTGAGGCTCAAGTCACTGAGGTCAGGGAAGATGAGGAAGGTTGAGGACGAGGGTGGAGGCGACTCTTGTTATATAGGCAGAAAAGACAATGGCAAGGAGAGCCATTCCCATAGTGCACAATGGAGCGATGCAGAGTGAGTGGATGGTGCAGCATTTGAAGGAGCCAGCCTACACCTATGGGCTGGATATAGCAGGATTTCCATCACTAGACATGAGGCAGGAAATGCTTTTACTTGTTGAATGGAGATAAAAGCACTTTGGTACTAGTGTGAAACCTAGAAAACCCGCCTGGTGCCTTCCTTACCACTGACCCTCAGACTCTCAGATAGTCCAGACTGTTTTTTTCTAAGAAGCTTCCGGGAGGTTGTCTAGACACCTCTTCATGGTCCAGAAGAGTGGGAAACAAGTCCAGACTTGTGCTCTTCTCTACTGTAAGAAGAGCGACTGCTTTTGAGTCCGCCTACAATGCAATGATGGAGCCCAGCCTTAGTTCTCATGTTACTGTCTTTGTGGCCACGCACACATTTGTGTTAGCATCACATGACACGTGTCACTTTCTGGTGCTCATATCCCACTCTCTGGGTGTGCTGTCCCTGCTCCTCATATCATCTGTTCCCAGCCACTAATAAATAGATGTTTATGAAACACTTTTTCTCTAGGACTCAGCTGATCTGCCTTTAAAGTGGAGACGTTGGTCTAAGATCTCTTCAAGGACCACGTTCAGAGACACTCTGGGACTCTTCCCTCTTCCACTCAGATGTAACTGTGCAGGGTCAGAGGTCACGTGTTAGAGTTCTGAGGAGAAGCTCTCCCGACTTGCTGACTGCTCAGCAGAAGCCAAATTCCTAGCCTAAACTTCCATTTATTTAAACAAGGATTGGAAAAATGTCTAGAAAAGCAAGAAACATTTTTGTGTACATGTGTTTGAAAAAAAAATTCTTAGACTTTATATTTTGAGCATTTATTAGGCTTGTGGGAAAATGAAACAGAATCATATACCATCCTAAATGAAGAATCCATATTACTCCTCGCAAGGCCCAGGAACATTGAAGACTAGGGGGCAGAAAGAATGGCGCCCTCTCTTCTTCCTGCCCCTGTCTTTGGCACAGCCTTATTCTACAGTTCTCTTCACTCTGTTTTCTTCTTTTTCCATGTTATTGGCATCAGCCACCCAAAATAACACATGGCTTCAGCAATAATAGTAATAATAATAGCAATAATAATAATAATAATATAGCTTCGCCCATTGTGGCATGTCAAAACACACCCTTCCATGAATAGCCCACACAGTCTTGAGGAGTCTGGCTGTGCCCACCAGTAGGACTCCTGAGCTGTTTCCCAGCCCTGTCCCTTAAACTCCCTTTTGGTTAGACAGCGCTTGTAAAGTTTGTGGTTTCCCAAATACACGAGGCTGATGTAAGGCTTCACACAGGTTGTTTCACTTCTCGGGAACTCTTCAAGGAGAATTCCTGCTCAGGTTTCAAGATCTAATTCCTGTATCACCCCTCCCAACCCTTGAAGAATGAGGCTCCCTTGTTTGGGCTCCCGTTGAGCCTAACGATCTAGCTGAGCTGTGCATTTATCTCACTGCTGGGTGGCTATCCATACATCGCCTGTCTCCCCTGCTCCTGTGGCTGCCTGTGAATTTCTGCACCTTCAAACGTAGCTCACTCAAAACTGACATTCGAAATGGACAGCTGGAGTTGGTGTGGGAAGGAGTAGCCATGTATAAAAAGTATAGCATCTTTTCACATTATACATAAGCTTTCCACAGCCACTGCCTGCTTTAAACCCAGACTGGAAAGCTATCGAAGAAGCAGTTAAGAGGACAGTTGTGCTGTCTGCACAGACCCCCAGCTACATACGCCTCCCCCCCCCCACATTAATGTTTTTGAACAGGTTCTAAGGGAGAAGAGGCCAAGGTCATTGCTTAACCACCGCTCTCACGCTGGTGGGGGAGGGAAATTATAAAACGGGAGATACGCAATTAGTTAGATGGCTGTGGAAAGACCATAAAAATTACTCATTGTCACGGGAAGGATTTATTCTAGCTTATGAAAATTAACCCTGCTTCAGAGAGGAGGCTGACAGGGAATTGCAGTATTTCTGCCCCAGTCCCTGTGGATGGAAGCTTGGTCCTCTATGATCCTTTAAAGGTGCTGTTGTGTGGGGAATGACAAGGATGGGAGGAGCAGGAAGAAGCTGAACTTTCCTTGCAGAACCCTAGAGTTTCTGATCTGAGAGTACTGGAACCCCGCTTCACAGAGCTACTCTTTTATTTTTATTTTTTAGTGATTCTGAAAATACCAGGTATGCTGAGATGGGCTGAGCTTCCGGAGATGGGAATGCCTGGGCTGCTGGGTGAGGAGGTGGTGGGTGTGATCCAGGTATAACACCAGGCAGCAGACAGGGTCCTAAGTTCCCTGTCCATCCTAAAGTGAAATGCCGTATTTTAGTGCGTAAGTGCTCACAGCCCTTAGAGGTGATTGAAAAGTTTTTCTGTAAACTGGAAAGAATGTGGGTTGAGGTTTTACTATGATAAAACCAAAATAAATGCCTTGACTGGCTTTTGGAAACCTATTCCTCATACTGAATTGCCTTGCCCAGCCTTAACACAAGGGGAGGTGCTTAGTCCTACAGCAACTTGGTCAGTCATGGCTTTGTTGATTCCCAGGGAAGGCCAGCCCCTTTCTCAACAGAAACAGAGGGGGAGTGAAGGGGGCGAGGGTGGAGGGGAAGTGGGAAGGGGGAATGGGAGGAGAGGAGGGAGAGGAAACTGTAGTCAAGATGTAATATAAATAAATTTATTTTAAAAAGTCAAACTCAAAAATCCGTGAGTGAATTAAGATTATGAATTCAGTTATTCCCAGAGTATTCCACGTATTTCTATTACTGTAACCCAAAAACAGGTTTGGGAGGAAATGAGTTATTTCATCTTACAACTTACAGTCCACCATGAAGGGAAAGTCAGGGCAAAAATTTGGAGTCAGGAACTGAAGCAGAGACCATGGAGGAAACACTGATAATTTGCTTGTTCCTAATGCCTTGCCCGGCCGCTGTCTCACACCTGCTCAGGGGTGGCACTGCCCACTGTGCTCGGAGCTGCCTTCCTACATCAAACATTAACCAAGAAAAGGCCTCACAGACTTGCCCACGGGCCAATCTGGGAAAGATATTTTTAACTGAGGTCCTTCTTCCTGGATAACTCCAGGTTATGTCAAGCTGCACCAACAAGACAAAACAAACAAACAAAAACTAATCAGAACTTAGAGATACCAAGTCAACCACACTTATTGTTACAAAAACTTCTTATGGGTTTTATGACGTGTTCACCATGATGCTGAGATTTTATAGATGTTAACTCATGGTGGAAGAAACCCAAGAGCATTGTCGTTATTAACATGTCTGCTTGATGGAAGAGGAAAATAAGGCCTAAAGGTTGAATACTCCCGAGATCATCCATATGCTGTGTCAGACAGGATTTGAACCCTGGAAGACTGGCTTGAAGTTTGTGCCTCTAATCAATGCTATGAAAAAACACAAAGAGAACGATGCCCTGCTGTCTCAGAGGATCACACGTTTCTCATTCTTCCTTCTTCTCAGGCTGCTTCTGTCTTGCATCCAGGACCTCATAAACTCCCGTCATTGCTTGGAACCAACCACTTCATCACACGTTGTTAATACACAATATTTTTGTGGCTTGCTTTTCAAAGGAAAGAAACTTACTTTGAAACCTTCAAATACTCCCAACGCTAGTACTCTTTACATTTTATAATATTACCATATTATATATGATTGTTAGGGAGAAAACTAGTCAGGGGAATTTAGGCAGATTCAGCTCTTATATCTTAAGATAAAAATTTAGAGAGCCATTAATACCATCTCCATCTTTGTGCCTATGGACACTTTAGGATTGGTCAAGGCAGATTTGCTCCCTTCCCCACCCTCTGTGGGTTTCTAGAAATCATTTCCACTCCATGGTGTCCTTAAATGTTACAGCTACTTTATATTTTTAGTTCTTAATATTCTGAATATGTTTTTTTCTAGTTTCACCAATTTGACTGTCTAAACAGGAACTTAGCAAGTATAACAGCAATAGACATGCCAAAGTGGGTGGAGAGGAGCCAACAAGGCTTCAACACTACACATAGCAACAATGAAAAGTAATAGAGGCCATGAGTTTGCAAGAGAGTAAGGAAGATCATGTAGTGGGGTTTGGAGAGACAGGGAGGGAAGAAATTGTGTAATTACATTAAAATATCAAATATAAAAAATTAAAAACATGTTCATTTTATTTTATATGTATGAATGCGTGTACACGCACTGCATATGTGCCCAGTGCCCACAGAGACGAGAAGAGGGCACAGGATTTCCTGAAACTGGAGTTACTAATGATTATGAGCCACTATGTGGATGCTGGGAACCAGACCAAGGTTCTCTACAAGAGCAGCAAGTGCTCTTAATTCTGAGCCACTGCTCCAGATGCCTGGTTTTTTTCTTAGAAAGGAGTTCCTTCTTATTCGCTGACAGTTTCATTGTATTGCATTCCACTGAATTTGATAGTTTTCACCCCACCAACCCAGATCATCACTCTTCTCTCACTGAAACTTCTTCCTAGCAAATCCCCTCCGGCTTTGGGTACATGTGCATGGGTGTGCATGTGTTGTGTGCATGCGTGCACGTGAGAGTGCATGAATGTGTGGGTGTGTGCATGCATGTGTGGCCACGCACATGTGACTCAGTTTACTTATAGCTGCCTGCACAAGCATGAGTGGGTGTTATTTCCTGAAACATGGGCAACTTACCTGTGGCTGCACCACTGAGGAAAACTGCATTTCCTCCCCAAGCTCTCATTAACTGCTCCAGTCCCTCAGTGAGAGGCGGAGGCCAGGAATACTAGTATTAGTTTAGCTTAGTTTTTTCAATGTACGCTAGGGTATGTGTGTGTGTGTGTGTGTGTGTGTGTGTGTGTGTGTGTGTGTATAAATCTTTAACTACAGAGGAGCAAAATGAAGCGTGCGTTGCACAGTATTTCAGTGGAGTGGAACTTCGTCTAATCCAAGTGTGGAGAAACGTTCCTCCCCTGTTGAAGAGGATCAGAAGAAACAGTGCTGCTTTGTGCCAGATGGTAGGGATCAAATAAGAAGCTGTAGCTGGCAAGGATGAATGACAACCCAGTCCTCAGGGCTCTGGAGTCTTCTTCTATCACCCACCTTTCTAGAACAATTGTAAAGATAAAATTGGAACCAGGGCCTGGATACTCATTGACCCAGGTTTTTAAAGTCCCCTTGGGCTAGCTAAGCTCTGCTGTCAAATCCTCAGCAGTGCCATCGTTTCCTACACCCTCCAGACGCTCCAGCTCCTGAGAAATGCTAATTTCAATTTCATGGAGAAGGTCATATGAGGTAACCTCAGATGTCACTGTCTTCCTCCTTTTAGCCTCTGTCAAACTCTCTCAATATCCACAACCACCCTGACTACCTTTCCAGTTTCAAGGATACGGTTTCCATCTTTTCATTTGACACACATGTGACTCCCATTTTCCAGGAGCCTGTTCCCCAACAGTCTCCTTACACACCATCTTTCCCCAGAACCCCCAGTTCTGTAAATGCACCCCTAGCTAATTGCTCATTCCTCCTTCCCAGCTCTTAAACGTGCTCGATTCCTTCCATCCTACAGAGAAAAAGAAACTGTCCTTTGACCCTTAGCACCTCTTTTTTAAAAATTGTTTTTATTAAGCTATATATTTTTCCCGCATCCTGCCATTCCTTTCCTCTCCCCTCCTACCCTCTCTCATGGTCCCCATGCTCCCAATTTACTCAGGAGATCTTGTCTTCTTCTACTTCCCTAATAAACACTGTTAAAAAGAAAGCATAGGTCTGAAGCTGCCCTTAAGCCCTGTCCCCAGAAGAGATCTCTACTTGAAGTGGCAGACAGCTTCCTGGAAAAGCCTCATTCACCAGACTAGCCATCTAGTATATCTACCCAAGGCATTTACCTTTAAATAAAGGGGGAAATTAAGCTAATCTTGGATAATGAAAGGATGAGTTCATTGTTGACAGGTGTGCATTACAAGAAGTGTGCAAGGAGGCCTTCAGAGCTGAAATGAACGAGGGGGGGGGAGCAGCTGAATGCTGGATAAAGACACAAAGAGCACCTGCAAAGACAACTTCACAAGCAAATGTCAAAGGATTCTTAAAGGTGTGCTTGTCATTCCTTAGACCTATGCAATGAAAAACAACTGAGAAAGAACAACCATGGTAATAACAGCACAAGGAGGGGTGTGATTATAAGGGGAAATAGTTTTTCTGTATGATTAAAATTAAGTTGAGATTGATATGTTCTAGATTGTTGTAAGTTAAGATGCTGATTACAATCCCCAGGGCAACCACTAGGAATGTGTGTGTGTATACATATACATATGTATGCATATGTGTGTGTATGAGAGAAAGAGAGAAACCAGAAGAAAATAAAACACTGCACTAGAAAATATCTACTCAATACAAAAGCAGGCAGTAATAGAGAAAGAAAGAAGCAAGATGCCATAAGTTGTATACAATATAATAGCTAAATGACCCCTGTAAATCCTACCTTGACTGCAACTACATGGAATATAAGTAGTTGAACTACTTTGTTCAAAGAATGAAGCTGGTGAAATGGATTATTTTAATTAACAAAGTATATGTTACTTACAGAGACATACTTTAGATACAAAGACACAAATACTTCAGAAGCCAAGGGGGTAGACTAAGAGGTGCTAAGAGTTGTCATAGCCAGAACCTGGAAACAACCTAAATTCCTCTCAACTGAAGAGTAGATAAGGAAAATATGGTACATTTACAGAATGGAGTACTACATAGCAGAAAAGAATAATGACATCTTGAAATTTGCAGGCAAATGGATGGATCTAGAAAACATCATATTGAGTGAGGTAACCCAGACCCAGAAAGGCAAATATCATATGAACTCACTCATAAGTTATTTTTAAACATAAAGCAAAACAACAACAACAACAAAAAATCTACAATTACAATCCCAGAGAACCTAGATGCTGTTTTTTTTTTTTCATGGCCAAAATGAGTGGAAAGCTGTTGATTTTTTGAGATTACCTCAGAGCTAGAGAAAGGCAGCTGAAGATAATGTCATTGCCCCTCAATAAATGATCCTTGACTATGCCAAACCTTCGATGAATTCCAGAGTAATAAATTGATTTTCACAATTCTGAGAAAGAGTCCTTATTACACTGTTTCAGATGTGTCTCAGAAACTTATCTCCTCCTGTGGAGAGGGACCGTGCTGGGTCTTGGTCCTTATCTTAGAGGTCTGCAGATGCTGTGTGTGGATTCTCCTGTAGAACATAGTCCTTTCCCCCTTCATTTCTTCCTGGTCAGATATGGTAACAGAACATCTCTGCTTCTTATCATGTGCATTCAACTCTTCCTCTGAAAATGCCCTGAAGGCTGAGAGTCCATATCAACATATCTAACCCTGCTTTGTTAATCAATGCTGCACAGGCTGGAGACATGTGACTACTAGTTAACATCTGTGTGATCACTGCAGACAGTGAGACACCACCATGTTGTGTACTAAAGAGGGTTATAAGCATTGAGCGATGCTTATTGTGTTCTGTCTGTATCAGTTACATGTCTAGCTGCAGATGGCTTCATATTATCATATCAAATTCATAAGTGGCAATAAGAACATATAACAACATGTGTGTGAAAGAGACTCATAGTTAAGTGTTGCGAGAAGCTTCCTCATCCAATAGCCAACTCTACTGTATGTGTTTGGAAGGTATTGGAGCCCAGGGGCATTCAAAGTGTTATCCGAGATTGATAAGGGTCCACTAGCAAATCTGGATTACGAGGCTCCACGTAGCTCTGTAGTGAACATGTTCCTTTTCTCCTTTCACTTCTGTTGCTCACAAGGCACTCAACCTGCCTCACCCCGGACACGGTTCCTATGTTCACTCCGTCACCTCCTACCTTCTACCCTAATGTTGACTCTATTTGTTTGCCTTTCGCAACTGTGGGTGGTGGAGACCAAATGTAGACAATCTGGGTGGTTTCCTGGCTTCTCCTGCAGCCCACGGCAGACTCAGAGCCGAGACTGGCCCCTCTCTTACCAGTCTTTGTGGTAGCCATTGGCTACCAGAGTCCAGAAAGATGTGGAGCAGCACAGAGTGGGGTGCCCTGCTGGGGAGGGCATGCCCTCTAGACAGGGGGTTTTCTTCTAGAAATTCATCCTGTTGAACCACAGGTGTGCACCAGCAGGGAGCAAGAAACCAGTGACTGTCTGGTCTGTGCCTGGGCTTGTGGAAAAGGATTGCATTGCTTTGCCTTTTGTCTACCCGTGCATTCCGAAACCGCTAATTCCTTTAATCAATAGCAAAGGTTTGTCCAAGGTGTCCTTGGGGCATCAGGATCTTCTTGGCTGGTTAATACCCTTTAATCCTCTTTCTCACAGAGCCTGCTCGGGGATTCCGAGACAACTTTATCAGAGGTTAGGAACTGAGATCAAACACTGAGTAAGGCCAGGAGTGACCCCTATTTCATTAGCTTTTGTCCAGTTCCCATTTTACAAGGAACATTTCCATTCACATTTCCTCAGGCAGGCAGGGAGGACAGAGCTTCCCATACAGCCTAGACTCTGCCATCAAAGTCAAGAGAAATACTGCCAATGAAACTTGAGAGATGGGGTTAGAGAGCAGGCTCACTGCTTAAGCGTGCTTGCTGCTCTTCTAGAGGACAGGAAATGGTTCCCAGGACCCTTATTGGCCACTTACAACTGGCTGTAACTACAGCTCCAAGAAATCCAATGTGCTCTTCTGACCTTCATGGGCATTTGCATATGTGTGGCATACACCACACACACACACACACACACAATATAAAAATATACTTTTAAACCACTTTCAAAGTTATGAAAATGCAATTGTAAAGTATGTGTCTATGTCTGTTTTTTTGTTTTTGTTTTTGTTTTGAGACAGGGTTTCTCTGTCCGTTTGGAGCCTGTCCTGGCACTAGCTCTTGTAGACCAGGCTGGCCTCGAACTCACAGAGATCTGCCTGCCTCTGCCTCCGGAGTTCTGGGATTAAAGGCATGCGCTACCACCGCCCTGCTTTTTTGTTTGTTTTTTTGTTTTTGTTTTGTTTTGTTTTTGTGTCTATGTCTGTGAGTGTATGTATGCATGTGTTATTTAACTCTTGTAACAGTATGAGAAGCAAAGACTCAGACTGGTCAGATGGCATGAGGTAATCAAATAGCCAAGTTCAGTTCTGTGTCCACAAGTTTCTAGCTCATCTAGTTTCTAGTCTGGGGAAATTTTTCATATAAAGTCTATAATATAGTACTTTAAAAAACTGGGGCAAGAGGCATGATCCAGCAAACAGCGCCAGCATAGCGTGGGTGAGACCTAAGGCTCAGTACCGACACTATGAAACTAATGAAACTAACACAACTACAGCAACCAGGACAGATGAAGTCTTACTACTCTCCTAGCGAGAGGCATTGACTGTTCTCAGAGTTAAAAAAAAAAAAAAAGATGACTTGGTCTCTGGTTTACTCTCACTAACCAAATGAAAATTTCCTCAGTGTCTCTAGGAATAGAGCGCTGCACCAGGTTCAGGGAGTTGAATAGAAACATGCTTGGTCCTGACTTGGGGAAGGTTCCCTGGGTCTAGGTCTAAATCCTATGATTTAGGATTGTAGCGCACCTTGCTGTTGTTGTTTTAGAAGCTGGTGCTGAACCCAATCCCTCCAAATTGGGCTTCGTGGGACTGACAGTGGAGAGGAGAAGGTGGCATCCCATGTTTATTGAAAAATGAACCTTTAAATACAGCAGCTGAAGTTTCTCCAGGTCTAATAAAAATAATGGAGCTTCATGAATTGAAAATTTGGCCCCAGAATTCAGACTTTCTCAGGCTGCCTGAATCCTGACTCCTCAAGCAGCCTCTTGAACTTGCCACCTGTCTGTCTTATTCCCTTCCTTTCATCTTCCTGCCGCTGCTTGGCAAAATCCCGCTTATCCTTAAGCCCTAGCTTTTCTGAATAGTTTTTTAATCACTCGAGACCACAGCAAATGTTTCCCCAGTTCTTCCAGCACATTCCTACAGCCCTTGTCTATGAGGACACTGATGCTCCAGTTTCAATGAATGCAGATCTGTGCATGTCTTCTCTCCCCTGCCTGAGGATAGAGCCCTGCTGCATTCATCTCTTACCCAAAATCTAGCAACCACGTGTCCACAGACTGATTCCCCCAATTAAAGCTGCCCCATCACCCTTGATCTCTCCTTTTTGGAAATCAGTGTAACCATTTATAAAGTTTCAAGCACAATTCTCTATGGTGAAGCCCCTGGTAAGACTTCAGATACCTCATCCACAAATGATCTCCACGTTGAGGGCTGAGACCAAGAGACACCTGACTTTCCTAAGGTATGTCTGAGGGCTCCATTTCACTTTGATTCTTCTTCTTCTTCTTCTTCTTCTTCTTCTTCTTCTTCTTCTTCTTCTTCTTCTTCTTCTTCTTCTTCTTCTTCTTCTTCTTCCTTCTTCTTCTTCTTCTTCTTCTTCTTCTTCTTCTTCTTCTTCTTCTTCTTCTTCTTCTCCTTCTCCTTCTCCTTCTCCTTCTCCTCCTCCTCCTTCTCTTCTTCCTCCTCCTCCTCCTCCTCCTCCTCCTCCTCCTCCTCCTCCTCCTCCTCCTCCTCCTCCTCCTCCTCCTCCTTCTTCTTCTAAAAAACCACATTCTTTCTTCTCTGATCTTATGAGGAGAATAGGTATAGTGTTTGATTTGAGCAGAGCACACAGTTAGCAGGAAAAGATCCATAGTGTTTGGTGCTGTAACTGGTGTTTAATAAATATTGGCTGACTTACTAACATGATAGATGGATGGATGGGAGGAAGGAAGGAAGGAATAACAAAAACAAGTTGTTATTGTCCATGTGAAGGAGGAGGCTAAGAAAGTGGCAGAGACAAGCAGCACAAGATGCTTAAGTCCTGGAGCTATGAGGTATACCTCATATATTGCTGACTCGCTGGTGACACCATTTTTTACCTAAGAGACCATTGTAAGATTACACTGTCCTCAAGACCCCCCCTAAGCACATTAACCCCACTCTTGCATCAGGACCTCAGCTCACTCTTTTTACTCCTTTGCTTCTTTTTTTTTTCAGATTGTTTGTGTGGTCTGTTTTCTTACTTCACTCAAGACTACTTGAAGCTAAATCCTAAAACCACTCCTTCCACTGCTCTCTATGATTGCTTATTTTCCTGTATATAACTCATTCCCAGCTATATTAGTCATCATCTACATGATAGCATGACATGGGGGTATACAGGATAAAGCCTCCTAGCATGTAGCTTTATACAGTATCCCTTTTAACTTGCTACATATTAATGTCTTAACTTTCTGCATATTTATGTGTAGATTCTATCTATGCTATCTATTTACCTATCATGTATCTGTCTCTCTGATTGTCTGTCTGTCTGTCTACCTACCTACTACCTGTTTACCAATCAATTTACATATTCAGGGCTGGCCTTATACTCAGTACACAACAAGGAGGATTTTATGTTTCTCATCCTTCAACCTCTATCTCCTGAGTGCTGGGATCAGAGGTGAGCACCATCATTCCTAGTTTATGGAATTCCGAACACAAAATCTAGGACTTCATGTGTGCTAGGCAAGCACTCTACCACACCTAACTATATCCCCAGTCCTGACGTATTAAACATGTATTTCTTGATTTGTACATTATCTACATCATACCGTTAGAACCTAAACGTTGTTGAGATATCTTGCTGTTACTCTGGCTAGTTATTGGATCCCTGATGTTTATATTAGAGATTAGCACAGAGTAGATATTCAGTTAGCGTGTGTTGTATAGATGGAATCATGGATATATGGACTAGACCAGAGAATGGTTTCTAACCTTTATCTTCACTCCCAGACCGCAATACTGCCTTTTCTTTATACTGCCTACCCAGAAATGGAAAATGGGGTCTAGAAATCGAGTGCATTAGCATCATGTCAGAGCTTAAAAGACATCAGTGACCATCTTAGGGAAAGCAGGCTATTTAATTAGTATGGAGGCGAAGCCTTAGAGTGGAGCTGAGGCTTTCACAGGATCACCTAATGTATTCAAAACCTGGTATTAGTACTAGCCAGAACTCAGACCCTCTGGCGCTGAACCCAGAGTTTCCCACTCTTCATTGTCAAGCCCACCTTCTCAGTACAGAAGACTGAGACTCTCTAAGGTACAAAGTAGATCTGTGCTTTGAACCAAGAAGACTTTCTTTGAAAATTTAAACTACAGTTACACCATTTCCCCCAAGCCCTTCCATGTCCCTTTTACCCATATTTCCTTTTCAAATTCATGGCCTCTTTAATTGTTATCACACTCACACTCACAGAGAGAGAGAGAGAGAGAGAGAGAGAGAGAGAGAGAGAGAGAGAGAGAGAGAGGAGAAGGAGGAGGGACATCTGTCTATCTGTTACTTTCATTGGTTAATTAATAAACTGCTTGGCCTGATAGGTGAAAACATAGGTGGGTGGAGTAGACAGAACAGAATGCTGGGAAGAAGGGAAGTGAGGCAGATGCTATAGCTTTCCTCTCTGAGATGGATGCAGGTTAAGATCCTTCCCGGTAAGCCACCACCTCATGGTGCTATACTCATTAATAGAAATGAGTTAATCAAGAGGTGAGAGTTAGCCAATAAGAGGCTAGAGCTAATGGGCCAAGCAGTGTTTAAAAGAATACAGTTTCTGTGAAATTATTTTGGGTAAAGCTAGCTGGGAGCCGGGCGGGAACGCAGCCTGCCACTCCTTCTACAGGAAGGGAGGGAGGGAAGAAATTCATAAATATGTAACTACAACCTGCCAAGTTCATTTAGTGTTGCTTGTATGTACGTGGTGCCAGGACTGACAATTTGATATTGGATAACAAATTAGGGGCCTCATCCCTGGGAAGACTAATTTTTCCACTGTCAGCATTCCTCAGTTGCCTGCATTTCGTTGTTTACAGTGGGCTTCCCAGGAGACTTTTCTTTCCATTTTAGCATGTTTATTGATGTTCTTGTGTGTCTCGTTAGGCAGCCTTATTGTTGAAGCATCATGGGTGAAGTTTCCCTCTCTTTTCTAGCAAATTCTGTGTTCCTCTGACCCTTACAATATTTCTGCTCCATCTTCCCTGACCTTCCTTGAACTGTAGGGGCAAGAACTGTTTTGTAGATTTATTCCTCTTGGCCAGTTTCTGTTTTCTATATTAGTCTCTGTGTAGTACAGAGAGAAGTTAGGTAGTTGACATTAATGTTTAGTCTCAAATTGGCTTTCAATCAACACTGACCATTGAGTACTCTATCCACTTTATTTTCCTGACATCAACTTACTTATAAGAAATATTGACCCTCATAAAAGAAAACTCTATTGTACCAGAGTCTGTCTAAGAAATGAGCAGGATACTATTAAATGATCTTTTCAAGGTGTAGCTTTCCAGAAAAAAATCAGTAACAACACAGTACTTTTATAGACACAGGCAGTCAAACACCTGCTTTGCCAACATGTCCCAGGCTCAACGACTCCGAAGATTTCATCCCAGAAGAAAAAAGGTTGAAAATGTTCTCAAATCCACTAGTATTTTCTCTTCTTCTTTTCAGGGCTATCACATACCTAATACCATATTACAATTCAGGCACAGGGATCAGACTAAAAGCTATGCCAAGTTCACAGACTTTTAAGGTTCGGTTGTGATGAGTTGTGCTTGGGAAACTGGATAAGAGAGTCCAGAGGGGTCAGATGAGTCAGAGAGCATTGTAAGAAAGGGGCTGTGTCCTACACTTGGAGAGTAGATAGAAGTCACAAAGAAGATGCACATTCAGAATGTGTGCAAACCAAACAAAACATGGGAGGGGGAGTAGTCTAAGACTTAGCTTCTGGGATTAACTCCTAGACCTGCAAAGTTTCAGTGAAGAATGTGGAGGAGCAGGATACTGTGAAGCATGTGGAAGTGCAGTTTGGGAGAGTGAGCAATGAAAGAGAGGGATTCACACATAAAGCATAAGGATGAGCAGTTGTGGAAAAATGAAAGGGACTTGTTGGGTATGTTGAGAAGTTGGTATGGCTTGGTCTAAAGGATGAGGAAAGAAGAGTGAAGATGGGGAGCAAAAAGCTTGACTAAATCTGGAAGGTAAGCTTGTGTATCGAGGACTCAGGCTCTATCTTCTCATTGCTCTCTGCCATGCAGGGAAATATTTATTCACAACAGCAGGGGAATATTATTTTAAGGAATGTAATTTTTGTTTATGCTACATTTGTTTAACTCTGAGAAGCTGTGATTCTTTGCCTTTCTAAAACACCTGATGGTTCTAATAAAGAGTTGATTGGCCAATAGAAAGGTAGAAGCAAGGATAGGCAGGACTGGCAGGCAGAGAGTATAAATAGAAGTAGAAATGGGGAAAAGAAGGAGCAAGATAGAACAAGGAGAGGAGGACATCAGGGACAGCCACCCAGCTACAGAGCAAGACTTGGAGTAAGAGTGAAAGTAAGATTTACATAAGAGAAAGATAAAATCCAAGAGGCAAAAGGTAGTTTGTATAATTTAAGTTAAGAAAAGCTGGCAAGAAGCAAGTTAAGCTAAGGCCAGGCATTCATAACTAAGAACAATCCTCTGTGTGTAATTTATTTGGGAGCTGCGTGATGTTTCTCCCCCACAAAGAACCAAAGAGCTAAAAGAGTGAAACATCAAACAACATTTTGGCACCCAATGTAGGGCCTTATTTCCACATAAGCCACGAGAAAGCCGGAAGAAAAAGTTTACAGCTCTTTTAAGAGTTTATGCCTGCAGGTGAGCCCATGAACAGCTAGTAAATTAAGTAAAAACAAAAAACAAAGTAAAATTTCCTTCTGCAGTGCAAGAAATGGCACTCTAGAGTTCTCAGAAAGTTGAAGGCAGTTCCTAGTCACATAATTCTGATCTGGCAGCATGCAAGCTTTAGGCTTGGCTATCATGATCCAACCCAAGAGTGGGAGCATCCAGCCTATGGAGTACTAGAGGATCAGGTGTAGTTCAGCAGTCTAAAGTTTGCCTGGTCAAAACAGACTAGAGGTACCCAGTAAAAGAGGTCCAGACAGAAAAACCACGAATCAGGTTCTAGTGTGTTTTACAATGTGCATAAGCTTAAGAAAGAAAAGAAAATGGATATGGACAGTTATAGAAATAAATAAATAAATAATTTAAAAATAAAGTCTTTAAGAAGACAGTAAAAGTAATGTAAAATAAATAAGCCACATAAAGATGGGAAATACACAGGAAGTCTGTATCCTGTATGCTATTGTGTTGATTTTGGATTTTTTGATTGCTGAAAAGCAAAGGAGAGCTGCTAAGAGACCTGGAATTGAAAAAAGGACTGTGGAAATAAACCAACCCAGATATTCTAAGAATGCCTTAACTTTTAAAAAGTCAAAAGCATTTATTTATCAAATGGAAATAAAAAATGCTTTGGAGAAATAGTTTTGCTTTTGTTTCCTCTGGAAACAAGAGGCTGTGATTTCGTTCCAGCTTGATATGGACTGGTTTGATCAAGGGAGACCTCCTGAATCTTGACAGGTGATATCTATCAACATAGGTTATAACTGGTCTTCCCAAAACTTGGTCATTACTTCAAACTTTTCTTGGGGACCATTGGGGATGTCTTCACCCACAGACAGCAGGAAAAGGTATGGAGAGTACTGAACCAACATTCCCAAGAGAAAAGGTGGTCTTTGGTTATTTTGTGTGTCATGATGTTTGTTATAATCTAGAGAAATATGGAAATATAGGAATATAAGATAAAAACAACTACTAATCTTAGATATTTTGCCTTGACCTGGATTTTGGTATACAGATACAAATTCAAAGTAAATTTTGTCATACTGTATATAGGTTTTTGCTCTTGTTTAAAGTAATTTTGTACATTGATACAAATTTAAGATAATTTTTTGTTATGATACCCTGCATGTATGGTTTTACTTTGGCTTAAAGAATTTTTGTATATTGATTCAAGTTTAAGGTTATTTTGTTACAACATATTGTATATATGTTTCTACTCTTGTCTAAGATATGGTACTTATGCAGCTCACTTAATAATGTAAAGTACAATTCTAGCGTTTGAAAGATATTATTATGAACTATTTAGAATAACCAAGAAACATAGTTCAGTAGTTAGTCATCTATAATAGTCAAATTTGTAGATATGCTAGTATGCTTTCCAGATCATATAGAGATACATTTTAGATAGGTAGATGGTTTTCAAACCATTCAAAGACCTATAGAATATGGCATTTAAAATATTTCGTTAATTTAGGACTTTTCAAGGCAATGAGACACATCTGCTTCTGGCAGCCCCAATTTACTTCAGAGATGATGGGCAACAAAGAAACTCCATATGGATTTTGACTTCACTGTGGCAAAGCTAGGCATTTAGGCAATGGGCTGCTCTTGCCTGGACTGCTTGTCAGTATATGTGTGTGTGTGTGCGTGCGTGCGTGTGTGTGTGTGTGTGTGTGTGTGTATAAACTGGACATGCAGGACTGACAGGAAGTGATCATTGAACTTCACCCAAACAAGACAGAATGATCCTTCAGGGTCCCTGCTTCCCAGAAGAAATTTCCAGACATTCTGCAGGTCACAGAGAAAAGTTACTGACAAAATGACAATATAAGTGGGAGTCTTTCAAATTTTTTGCTTCATTGAAAAGTCTGCTAGATACTATGCATCTATAGTCTAAAGATGAATGCCCCAATGTTGCAAATTAAATTTGGGTAACTGTCTAGGCAGTCAATGTCTCTGTCATTTCTATATTTTTTGAATGTCATTTGCAATGCACATTTTATTCATTTAAATTATATTATATCCTTCTGGTGTCTCTGATGGAATTGAAGATTAGATAGTTGAATTATAGTTTTTCTTAAGTATGATAAAAAGTAAGTTAGGTATAAAATTTTGGATTTACTAAATAACATAGATTATGGAGTATTTTCTTTACATTTACCAGATGCAAATGAATTGGAATATAGTATATTGTGAATGTAATATTTACTTGATCATTGTTCTTTTTATACAATCTTACTATGTTAACATTAAAACTTTAATAGGATAGGCAGGACTGGCAGGCAGAGAGTATAAATAGAAGTAGAAATGGGGAAAAGAAGGAGCAAGATAGAACAAGGAGAGGAGGACATCAAGGACACAGCAAGACATGGAGTAAGAGTGAAAGTAAGATTTACATAAGAGAAAGATGGAATCTCAAAGGCAAAAGGTGGTTGGGATAATTTAAGTTAAGAAAAGCTGGCAAGAAGCAAGTCAAGCTAAGGCCAGGCATTCATAACTAACAATAATCCTCTGTGTGTGATTTATTTGGGAGTTGGGCGACGTCCCTCCCCCACAATGAGCCAAAGAGCTTAAAGAGTAAAACATCAATAACAACAGGGGAATCCAGGACTCTTCAGTCCTTACCTTTGTTCCTCCTGATCCTCAAGAATGGAACTTTCTTCATTTGGGTTAACCTTGGTCATTTTCCTCATGAGCACCTCAGCCCTTCATAATGGAAAGTGGGAGCCTAACTTCCTACAGATTCCCAGAGCCACTATGTGTTTATGGTTGCAGGTGCCTTGTTATATCAAGATAGCAGCATTTTGTGACATTTCTCCCCACCCTCTGGCTCTTAAACTCTGTCCACCATTCTTCCGTGATGCTCCTGGATCTTGGGGTAGATGAGGTAATATAGACATCCCATTAAGAATGAGGACTCTTACTCACTTACTCTCAGTACTTTGACCAGGTATGTGTCTCTGCCTTGCCTGACATTCTCAGCCCTAGGCTGAGAGCCCTGGGAGTCTGTGAGTATAAATATAAATACATAGAAGGCAGTTTGACAACAGGTTCATTTAGGGGAACTACAGTGGTGTGTTACATTGTTGGGTTCATTCCCTCTTACAACTGTAGATTTTTGATCAGATTTATAATATCAGGTGTGTATTTATTCCCATGAAGTGGATATCAGATCCAATCACAAAGCAGTTGATTATCTCCAGTCATGGCACTATTGCATCAGTGGGCATCTCTTGCCTGGAAAATTGGTATTGTAGTATATGTGGTCTATGGCTGATGAGGCTGTTACTATGTTTTCTCTCTCAATAGCCAGGGTAGTAGTACCCTCTGGTACTATGAACACTAGATACTATGGAGAAATTACACAATTTTCTTCTCTATTGATTTCTCTTTCTCCTCAAACCAAAGTGTATGGTGTCATCAGCAACAGGGTCTTGCCAGTTAGCTCTAGTGAATAACAAAGAGCGAAGGCAATAGTCAGTATACTTTGGGGACCTCTGAGACCTCTCTAGCCAGCAACTCATAAGGAGGCCGACTGTACCTAGTGCTGGGGTTCTTGTTGGAAAAAACAAAAACCATGAATTCTGGAAATAACATCATCTACATAAGAAAGCTACCTCCATTTTCAGCACCTTTTTATTCTTACTTTTAAAATTTAATGTTTGTATTATATTTTCTTTTTAGTTTGTAAAGTGGTGGTTTTCTTTATGGTCTTTTCATGAACCCTTAGTTTTTGGAACCCCATTTCCCTAGTCTTCTTGCCCCAATGTGATGTTAGTCTTTTCATGCTCATGTTTGTCACGTTGAGCCTAAAACCCCTGTGCTTTATTATCTCTCTCCTCTTAGTGCTCCCTTATCTGCCTGTGTCTCCTTTCTTGTTTCCCTCAGGAAGAATTTTAGACTTCAGAAAGAGACATGTACTATTAACAGTTTAAATTTTCTTCTTCTTTTTCTTTTCTTCCATTTCCTCATCCTTATCCTCATTCTCTTCCTCCTCTTCTTCATCTACTTTGAGAGAGAGTCTCACTGTGTATCCCTGTCTTGCCTGAAACTCACTGTGTAGACCAGGCTGGCTTTGAACTTAGAAGGGGTTTGCCTGTCTCTGCCTCCCGAGTGCTCTGATGAAAGCTAGGCCATCATGCCTGGCCCCACAATCTTCTTTTTGTTCCAGATGCATTGTTCTCATGATGCTCTAACTCCATCCTCCTTTGGGCTTCTGCCATATCTCTTCTGAGTCCCCCACCTGAGCAGCTGTGGGCACAGGTTTTAGTGAATATCTAGACTGTGGCATTCATTAGACAGCTCTTCCTTCTCCTTAGCTCCAAGGCTGACTTCCTTCAGCTTAGCTGCCTGGACTGCATATGGTGTGGCTTTGGATTCTGACCCCTTCTCTAATACTGTAATTATAGGGGGGAAACCACAAGGAAAGAGTTCCCAAAGCAGGCCTACTTCAAACACGCATGCTAAGCTAATGCCCAGCAGGGATTGGAGTGAGGAGGAATCCACAGACGGATCAGAACTTACGTACACACCATGGATCTCTCTCCTCTTGCACCTAAACCACTGGCTAGAGAAAATCCTGTTTTATATCAAGACACATTTTCCAAAGCCAAGTCAATACTAGTTATAATAATTACTATTTTTAACTCGTCCAGCTTCCCCCTTCTCTCCTTCTTGGCACCCATGGCTCCATGTTGGTCAGTATCTAATGAGAAGCAGAATGTGCTTTCACATCGGAAACTTTGAAATATGTGACCCATTTAATGTGGAAACTTGCCTAAGGGCAGGGACCAGGCTTTCCCAGTGTCCTCCTGTAGCGCATGCATGTTCGCCCAGGCTTAGCCTCGAACTTGACCTACAGAGGTTATCCTCTAGGTTAGCTGAGGGTTAGCCACACTGGGAAGGCTGAAGAGTTCACAGGCCTTCTCGTGACATCTAGAGAAGGCATCCTCAGGCCCCTCCGCTCACCTGGGTTAGAGGTTTGAAGAGACAAAATGTTCTTTCTTTCGCTTAGTGAAGGAAGGCACTTGAAAGATGTCATTGATCAAGATGCTGAAGACTGAGAGGTATAGGTGATGGAGGTCCTCAGAGAGGGCTTCAAGCAGTGGATCTAGGAGGGAAAATCTCCTCCTTCTCAAATCCAGTTTGCAGGCCAGAATTTGAAATATGAAGTACTGGTCTAAAACACTGATTTCACAGAAGAGGCCCCAGTGGAAGTATTGTGTTATATCACTCAAGGGTTGTCATTTCTTGGCCTTCCTTTCCTCTTCTTGGAATCTTCTCTCCAGAAATACATTCATGACTCTTCAAGGAAACCATCTTATCTAATGACCTCTGTTGTTTCCCATGGTAAAGGCACTGTTTCCTCTAAGATCAACCTCTTCATGATCCATGGGTTTAGATCTTCGACTGTATCATTATAAGGAGCCCATTCCTGAAAAATAGCTTGTCTTTTTATTTTTATTTCAAAGGTGTAGTAGAAATAAATAGACTATTAACCCACTCAAAATATTGGCCTGCAGTATGACTTCTCATTCCTCCAAAAAAAGATCTGTGTGTCAGAGGTGCACTGAAAGTTTTCAACACCATTAGCTTTTAAGGACTGTTAATCCAAAGAACAGACAGATTCCATTTCATACCCACTGGGGTGGCTACAGTGCAAAAGACTGGAATAGGAAGTACTGGTTTGGAACTCTGAGGCCTCATCAGAGGCTCTGGTGAGGTACTGAGCTACGTCTTTTTTTTTAAATTTATTTATTTATTTATTAAAGATTTCTGTCTCTTCCCCACCGCCGCCTCCCCTTTCCCTCCCCCTCCCCCAACCAAGTCCCCCTCCCTCGTCAGCCCAAAGAGCAATGGTCATGCTCTCGGCCTTCCAAATGTTGGCAAGGATCTGAAGAAACTAGAACCCCTGAGCATTGGTAGAAGAAGTGCTATAAGATGTAACTGGCTAAGAAATCAGTTTGGCAGTTCTTCAAACGTTTAAACACAAAGGCACACTGTAATCTGATAACTTGCCTCCCCGGGGATGGATGGATATATATATACCCCCCACAGGGGTTATAGAAAGACATACCTACATTATATGTACAAATGTCTACAGGAATATTACTCAAAGAGTATAAGTGACTCAAATGCCCATCAACCTATGACCAGAAGAAGAACAACAAAGCAAAGAATGGGACATTATTTGGTCAATAAAAGGAATGGTGCACTACAACCTAGTTGAGCCTTCAAGAAGCCTTTCCCCAAAGACCATGCTTTGTAGGATTCCATTTATATGAAATTGCCGGAGTGGGAAATGCTGAGGAAATAGATTGGTGGTTACTGGGCTGGGAAGAGTGGTGGGGGCAGGAGAAGGGATTGCTAGTAGATATAGGGTTTCTTTGTGAAGTGATAAGAATGTTCTGGATTTAGTGGTGACTCCAAGACTGAATACAACAAAATTCACTGCAGTGTCTTCTTAAGTACTCACCTGAAGGTGAATTCTAGGGATAAAGAACATATCTCAATGGGGGGAAAAAAGCTATCATGGGCATAAAAACAGAAGGAGAAAAGTAGACAGTTTAAAGAATCAATGATTTTGTCTTAAAATAGATTCTTTGAGTTTTAACATAAAGAGAATAGGAATGAATATATTCCCTGACCAAATTTCTACACTCCTTCATGCTACATTTGGGAGGTATTGCACTGTGGGTTTCTGAGCTTGGGGTTCACCTCCACAGCCATTAATACCATGACTTTTATAGAGCTTTGGGACAACGTGGTGCAATCAACCTGCAAAAACCTTAGCTGGGTCTTTTTTTACCTAACTGCAAACCTCTCAAGAGGCTGACATTGTATGCCCATGACTAGTCCAGAGTGGTGAACTAGTCACATGAGTTTGTGTTCCCTATTTTCCCACTAGCAGGTTGTAGGTGAGTTGGCCCACCCCATATCTAGTTTTCTTTTTCTTTCTTCTCTCTTTTCTCTTTGTCTCCTCTAAGGAAGAGTGGAGTGGAATGGTGGAAGACTTTGGGTTCTAAAGACCTAGAACTCTACCTCCCTAGTACAAGTCACAATAATGATATTCCTCTGCATACTCTTGAGTTTAAGAGGTCATTCTGGAATCTATAAGTTGATAGTGTCCCGGGGAGACCGTAATAGTTTGGGTGGTAGTGTACAACTCTTCTCAAGACACTCAGGCAGCCGGGCCTTGGTTTTCTCATCTATAAAATAGATTCCTGAGCCTGGGTGTGGCTCAATGAGAGTGCTTGCTTAGCATACCTGAGGTCCTGGGTTCCACCTTCTGCCCTGAAAAAAAGGGAGGCTACCACTTCCTGCTTGAGTTTCATAATCACACATGCTGTTGGGATCCGTCACTCTCTACTTCGCATCTAGCCTTCTCTTAGCTGCCATCCCCCATTCGCACTCACCTCTAAGAGTTCTGACAAACGACTCACCGCTCTATCTCTCTTAAGTTGGTCGGTCCTAAGTATCTACAATCTGTTAAGCCAACACGTCTCTGCTTGCAGGTTTGAGCAGAGCCCTCAGATACTCTGGCTGTACCTCCCACGTGACAGAAGCCTAAAGACTAAGACCAATTCCACTGATGGCTTCCACCTCCAGCCTGTGTCCTTGTAGTAACTTCTCATAGAGCATGATGCCAAGTTCTCCACCACCGCGGTTACTCTGAATCCACTCCCCATGCTGTATCTAAACACTAGAAACAGTGCTGAAAAGAGAGCGTGACAGAGCGGAGCCTCAACTTCCTCATTCTGATCAGTGTATACCTGAGTAGTATAACTAAGCAGCTTAATTTTGCCATCATTTTCTTGGCCACCCTATGCACGGGTGACTCACGCCACATCACTCATTCGTAAGAGAATTTTCTCCTGCTCTTTCCACGTGTCTTCCAGTTTTTGAATGAAAGGGTCAGGCTTTACATTTGTCTCATTAAGACTCACATGATTGGCCCTTCTGCTCTGTTGTCGAATGCTTATTGAGGACAGTTTGCTGATATTGCTATGAAGGCATACTAGAGATACAGTACTGGTCCTGCTTCGTTGACAAATACAGATGCAAATCAGCATCTTTTCTAGTCCCCAAACCACAGCTGTGAGTGCCCAGAAAGTCACTCTTTCTCAAGCCTAGGTTTGGAACAATCGATTAAAATTATTTCTGGTCTTGTCAGTCCCAGAAATTGAGCTAGACGTCACATCCATGCTCATTTTGACTAAGCAAGGAGACTACAGTGGGGGGCATGGAAGGAGAAAAAGTGGAAGAGAAGAAAGGAGACGAGAAAGAATAGTGTCGGGGACAAAATGAGAACTTCACTGGACAGCTCGTCAAAAATGTCACCTTAACTTGGTCACCTCCTTGCTCTTGAGTTTTAAGTGACCCCCTTCCTCATATTATAATTTATTCTTTATTATTTATTTTCTGGTTTGCTTATGGCTGTCAAATGTTGCTTCTCAGTCTCAGATAAGTTCTTTAATTCTAAGAAATCCAAAGACAGAGCCATTAATGATCTTTTTTAATGCTTCTTTTTAAAAATTTTTTTATTGATTTTTATTATGCTATACATTTTTCTCTGCTCCCCTCCCTGCCTTTCCCCTTCAAACATCCCCCAATGATCTTAACAAACACAAAAACACACAAATAGTCATTATTTGAAGAAATACTGAAAATTCAAAGTAGTCCAAATTTTAAACAATAAGCAAATGAATCCCAGTATGCTCAGTGTAAAAAAGATAATTTAGCATCCTCAAGGCTATCAAGTGTTTCCTAAAAACTAAAGGGAAGGGCTGAAGACATGGTTCAGTGATTAAGAGTACTTGTTCTTGCAGAAGACCCAGGTTTGGTTCCCAACACCCACATGGTAGTTCACAACCATCCCTAGCTCTTGTACCAAGGGATTTGATGACTCTCTTCTGGCTTTCAAGGGCACCAAGCATACATGTGGTGCACATACACATGCACACACAGAACAGAACATAGGCAGAACACTCATACACATAAAATACATAAATCTAATAAAATGACTTTTCAAAAGTAAGGGTGGTTATTTTAATGAAAACAAAGGGGCTCCTAAGACAATAGAAAGATTCCCCAGATCATTAAATAAATGAATATTCTGAATTTGTCTGTTAGCTGCTGCCCCAGGAGAACTTTAAATGACAGCAGACGACCAGTGGCCTAAGATCACACATCCAACCAGCTTCCTCTGAACAGCTGTTATGCATGAGCAATGCACTGTGTACACAAGAAATGCCACCTATACAACCCTGCCCTTAAGAAGCTTAAAGCATCATTAGGGACCCAGAACAAAACCATTAGTAAACAATATAAGGTACTATGTAATTAATTTTCCCAAGGCGTGGTGTGACTCTACCTATTGTAGGGAGGCAGTGAGTGGAAAATTCAGCCCAGTCTGGTATTGTTGGGACAGGCTTCAAGAACGAGTTAGGAACATGAAAGTATGGGGAAAATTTCCATAATCTCAAGTGATAGGAAGATAAGAGGAGAAAGAGTGGACAGGGAAGGGTGGCAGAGGAAGGTGGTATTTTAGGAGGGGCTTCAGTGTAAGGTCTAAAGTAGTAGATTTGACGTAGTTGCCATGAAGAAATAAGCATGCTGAGGATGGCACTTGCCTATAATCTCTTAGACCCTATCTTTTTCCCTAACAACACCCCTGCTTCTTGCTCTGGCCTTGCTTGTCCATGGAATGCCTTTTAATGAAGGAATCCTGAAATTCTAATGTATTTACCTCTCCCTTGTCTGTGTCCTATATAGTTCCACTTGCTATTAATTGATATTATTAATATGCAAGTCATTTTATTTAAAAGTTTCTTCTTCCTCTAGTCACTAGTCAGCCCCTTAAGGATGTGGACTGTGTCTAACCCATCCTACTCTTCCTTCATAGTGCAATAGGTCATGTTTCATGTTCCTGGTAGGCATTTTTGATGGTCTAGGCACACTCTGAGTGTTGTGGTTCTAACCTTCTGGTTAATGCTGCCTCTCTAGTTCTTGGTCTTCATCTCAAGGCTGTTCTGAGCAGAATATTGAAGGTGGTGAGAGATGTAGGGAAGAGGACAGAGAAAGGCCCTGGTCTATTCAGAGATTGCTTCTCTTGTTTTGGGGGCAATCATATCAGGTGCCCTGCTATGTAGCAAATTAGAAGCTAAGAATCCAAATTTTGGGTAGAAGCATGGATATAAATCAGGAAGCACATAGGGATTCATGGGAAATAATAAGGAAGAGCGCCTGTAAGATATCTTCATGACAATGCCCAGTGTGCGCTAGACAGGGTAGCTGATGTCCACAGAGCTGCTGTCTCTGAGGGTCTGAATATGAAACACCCTCCATAGTCTCATGTTTAGGGAGCTTGGTTGTCAATCACAGTGGTTTGCATGAGAATTTCTGTCATCCATGGTCTTAGGCATTTGAACCCTTGGTCTCCAGTTTGTGATGCTGCTTGGGTAGGTTTTGCACGTGTGGAGGAAGTAAGTCACTGTGGGTGGGCTTTAAGAGTTTAAAGTTTCCATTTCTAGTTTGCTTTCTTTTCTTCATTGTTTGTGGTTTAAGATGCGAACCCTTAGCTTCTGCTCCAGCCACCATGCCTGCCCCTTGTTGCCACGCTTCCCAGGCATGACAGACTCTTGTCCCTCTGCAACCATAAGCCAAGTAAACCCTTCCTTCTGTAAGTCGCCTTGGTCATGGTGCTTTAGCACAGCGATAGAAAGGTAGCTAATCCACCCAACCAAAGGGCTTTCAGGCACTGATGGATTAAATGCTAGAGACTCTGTCTTGGTTGATAAATTAATTCCTTGATAAATTTAAAACATAACAGCATTATTGGGAGAGGGTGAAAAGCAAAATATAGGGCCTACTTGGAAGAAGTAAGTCACTGGGACATGGCCTTGGGGCATATCCTGTACTGACCTCTTTCTGTAGTCCATCTCTCTGTTCTGGTCTCACCTAACCCTACTCCAGTGAAAGTGCCATCACCACACAAGGGCAGCACCATGTCCAAGCACATGAACCCAAGTGACCATGCACTCTGACTCCTCTCAAACCAAGAGCCAAAGTAAACCCTTTATCTCTCAGCTTTTTCCCTTAGGTATTTTGATCGCAGCAACAAGACAGGCAACCTATAAACCCATCAGAGAATCCCAGAGCCCTTTGTAGTCCCTTGGGTAGGGTGTAGCCAGCTCCATCACATGTAGGTGCATGGTCTTTTTATTGCTTTGTAAATCAACCATTTTAGGCAGGAAAGGAGCTTTGGCTACATTTGCATCTAGATACAGAAAGATCTGGATACTCCAGTCAAGTCTAGAAAAAGTGGCTGCCATCTCTTTCCTGGATTTGAGGCCTAGCCTAGTGTGATTCTGTTTTTATAACAGAACAGGATGCTAGACCCAAGCTTTGGAAGCCCTGGTGATAGCCCACCTCAGCTGGGATGGAGAGGTAGAACTAGATCCAAGGCCTAAAGTCGTGGGTAAATCAGACATCTTTGGATTTACAGTAACCTGGATTCCACCCAACATGGCTACATACAAGTTAGGAGGTCTTGGTGTTATTTCCCTTGAGTCTTAGTCTCCTCATGTGTAAAATGAAAATGATAACAATGCCAAACTAAGTGGGTGGCTCCGGGATTAAGGGAGAGAGCATATGTACGTGAAGCTTTGTGTGCAGCATCTGGGCAGAGTTACCACTCGATAAATGGCAGCCATCAGATAATTGCCGCCACTCAGTGCATCTGGAGCATCATTCTCTGCTCAGCCCCGCCCAAGTGTCTTTGCCTTGAATAGGGCCTGGGTAGAGCACAGGGGAGGTGATGAGCCTCGCTGTGCGGCCCAGCCTGAGAAAACGGCAGTATCATGGGTGTGCCTCCTCACCAACCGGGTCTGAAAACTGCTGACAGACATGAGTCACGAGTCAGAGTGGCACGCGAGGCTCACACTCAAGCCCAGTCGTCCCCCCCCCCCGTGGCCAGAAAGCTGTTTTCACAGGAAGGGATTGAACAGGCACACACTTAAACTCCCCCTCACTCTTTCTTTCCTCATCTATGCGTGGCTCCATCTCTCTCTCTCTCCTTGGTCCTTAGATTCAAGGGAAGTCTGACTTCATCCCCACCAAAGGAACCAATTTGTCTATGCTTTGATCCACTTGAACTGGCTGGTAACCTGCTCCATGACATTCCGTGTTGTTGAAAAGTTTCCTGCCATGGCAGAAGAAATTCAGCCACTTCAAGACTGCGCTGGCATGGGAAATCAAGTATTCACTCACAGGGCGTGATTTAAGCAAGTCCCTCCTCCAACCCACCTTGCCATCATTATGGAACGGGGGGGGCGGGGGCAGAGGTCCTGTCTTCGGGGAGTCTTTCCTAGTTGTCATAACCCCATAAAGTTGTAAAAGGCATGAAGAGGGACTGACTGCTTAAGCCAGAATCAGTCACTGACTTCTTTGTGTCTGTTTATATATGTGCTCGTTCTGTATGTGTGAATGTGTGTGTGTGTGTGTGTGTGTGTGTGTGTGTGTGTGTGTGTGTGTGTGTAGAAGCCAGGGGTCAAATTGGGTGTGGTTCTTCATATGCATTTCCCCATGATCTTTGAGGCAGGGTCTCTCAATTACCCGGGGCTCATCCACTAGGTTAGGCTGGCTGTGCAGCAAGCACGTGCCATCTCTTCTTATCCAGCATTGGGATTACAAGTGTCACCTCCCCTGGCCTTTTATGTGTTATAGGGATCGAATACCACGTTCGCTCTATCCTCAGTTCTTCCCAGAGATACGATTCATTCTTTCCACCATGTCTAGGTCTAAAACGTCCAGCTTAGAGACACAAAGCAGGGCCTTATCAAAGGGACAACACATGCAGCAGGATTAGGCCCAATGGACACGAATAACTTGACCAGGCTGTCGCTTATTGTCTTCCCAATCTGCCCTGGAGGGAGTGATCCCACGGCTTGAGACATAACCTCACCGCCAAAGCCAAAGTATGTCATGGAGCTTTTAATAACCCTGCCTGTCCCTGCCTCACCCACTCGGGGGGAACAGCTGGCCTCACCCTCCAAGCTTCTCATTGTCACTTTCTCTCCTGTGTGATACCAGGGCATTGTCTTCAAGTGGGTGGCTCAATACTAAGAAGCTTGCTTTGGGGACGTGAGCGGTACTCATTTAGAATCTCTTTTATGCTATTGTGGCTGGGATTGCCCTTCTACATGACGGTTACAAAAGGCATATGGGAGATGTAGCCTAATTAGGGGCCCACTGAACTTTTCACTTGCCATCATCTCGGCCCCACCCAGGTCTACCTGGGCCACCCAGGCCCCGCTCACCTCCTGGCTCTTCACTGAGGAGAACCTCCTCAGAGGAGAGAGCTTCTGAGCAGTAACACAGGCGGGGTCTGCATTTGTGCCTTGTCCCCTGGTGGTGGTGGTGATTTGGACACCATTCGAGGGACAGAGTTCACCTCGTAGCAAACGCGAGTCTTGTGTGATCCAGTTGTCATCACGTTTGACCCTTCTGCAATGATGGAGTTTACACCACAGAAAGCACAGGCACTGTGGCATGGTACACCATGCCCTCTCATGGAGTCCCACTTCCTCTGACACCCGCAGAAGATTCCTTATCCCTTTCATGGCTACATCTTCCCAGGGTAGTGGCTATAATCCATCACTGTAGAGGAATCACGGGCAGTTGGAGGCAACCGGTCACATTTCTTCCATGGTCAAGGCACAGAAATAAAGCATGCTGGTGCTTGGCTTTACCTTTAGCCCATGAAACAATGCCACTCACAGGAGGCAGGGCTTTCTACAGAGATGGAAGCGGTCAAGATAACCTTCCGCAGATATGCCTAGAGACCCATCACTTACGTAGTTCCAGATTCTATTAGGCTGACAATTATTAGCAACCATCAGGGTCCCCAAGAACTAGAACTATGTTTTGGAAAAGGAGGAGCTATATCGTCTTAGTCCTGGAAGCCTCTGGCATCACAGAGCTGGGCATTCCAGCGTATTTGTGTGTCTAGCTAGAAAGGTCACTTTCCACTTAAAGGAGACCCATGCTTGAAAAGAACAAGTCACTCTGCTCAAATTCTTGAGCTAGTTCCATTTCCTAATCTCCTTTCACTTCTTCCAGGTCCTTCCTCACCGTTGTGTTAAGTTCTCATTGGAGAGTCGGGAAGCGCAGACTTGATAAGATCTGTCTAGATCAGACATGAGGGGAGGACCGTCACAAAGTTGCTGCTTGCCACTAAAGGATCACGAGTCCCGCCCCAGGGTCTGATGCCTCCCTCTCTCATCTCCACATTGAAATCTCCACAAGTGGAAGACTTCATTTGGTAGGTGTGGAACGGAAAGGCTGAACCCTTACTTTCTATTTCTACACGCCGGAACGTGTTTAGCATTGCACACGGAAGTGTCCTGTCCGTGCTCTCAATCACAGCACTCATCACACTGACTGCAGTTATAGTGAGTGATTGATGGAAGCTATGCAGCCAGCCCTAAGCTCTGCCCTCCGGCAGGCAATGTCGCACTGTTTTGTGGAACAGTCTGCTCCCAGGGCCTGGCAAATAATGACTGAGCAGTAGTAACTTGTTAAAAGGCCATAAGATCTTTCTCTACAAACTAGATTTTACCTCTTTGTTCCTATCTTGAGTTTGAATTTATTGTTCCTCCTGAACACACTGGTTTGGATTTACAATCCCATTGACACCTGGAGACAGAGCATGCTGAAGGTACAGTTAGGTTCTTCTAAGGTTTACAACCCTGGCATTAGTATTATAATACCGCTAGGGGATTCAGCTGGTAATCTCTACTGAAAAACCTAAGATGTCCAGTACCTTGGCCAACTTATTATCACTTTTTATGACTAAGTTGGCTCGGCATCGTAGATTGCATTGTTAAGGCCCCCAAAAGAGGAAGCTAAGAAGTTTGAATAAGCTATATATAACTCTCTGAATTTGGGACTGAGGGCATGGGTCAGTGATTGGGTACATGCCTCTCATGTGCAAGGTCCTGAGTTCCACATCTAGCATTGCTTTTTTTTAAATTTTTTTTTGGCATGCTTTTATAAGGGCTGTGAAAAGGCAGGGTATATGGCTCTCCACTCTTGTTTGTTTCTGAATCTATAAAGGCGAGCCGTCCTGCCTTTCTAGGACTCCCAAACACACTGCCCTTGCTCTCTGTGCTGCAGGCTTTCTTTAAGCTGAGCTGAGCTGAGGGTTGGAGAGTTCCTTGGTGGCAAATGATGTGCCATCGTCAGTGGAGAGAGAAGATGGCACTGCCATCCTCTCAAGCGGCCATGGTCTGGGCTCCTCTCAGCTCTTGGTCTCTGCCTGGTAGGTATTCCTTACACAGCAGGTGGGTGTGTCAAACCAGCCCAGGGTTAAGGACACTGTCACCTGCTCCTAGTATCTGAGGGACTTTCTTAAGGTTTAGTGCTGTCTTTCCAGGTGTAGACAGTGACCTCTGAATGTCCCCTTTCCAGTCCCATCTCTCTCTGGTCAACAAGCACAGTCAAGTCTGAGTCCAGTCCTATTGTCAACCTTGCTAAAGAGCCTGAACTCACACTCATGGGAAACCACTCCCCACAGTGACCACTCAGCTGCTAGTTCTTCTGTGTGCTCTGTGGTCTAGGCCAAAGATTCCTGAAGTGTGGTGCCTGAACCAGCACCATCCCAAATCACTAGACACCCAAGTCTCCAGGCCTCACCACACACCAGTCAACCATTCTGGAAGTAGGCTCCAAAGCCCTGCTGTACCGAAATCCCCAGATGTCTGATTCATGTGTAGCTTGAGAACCACTGGATAAGACTGTGTTACAGAGACTCGGAGACTCAGATTCACTGAAGTCAGAGGCTGAGACAAAATTAAAAGGAACTGCAAGAAGTTTTCTTTCTTTCTTTCTTTCTTTCTTGCTTGCTTGCTTGCTTGCTTGCTTGCTTGCTTGCTTGAGGTAAGATCTCATTTCATAGCTTTATAACCCAATACAGCTTGGAATTTCCTATGTAGTCCAGCCTGACTTTGAACATGCCAATCCTCCTGTCTCAATTCTCCAAATTCTGGGATTATGGGCATGAGCTGCCAAGCTTGGGGAGGAAAGTAATTTGAAAGAGGTGTTACTCTCCTTTTTTTTCTCAGATGAGCACACTGAGTGTGGAACAACACGTCCATGAGTAAATCCTACCTTCAGCTAGGTCTTCCTTGTTCACAATTCAGAGCTCTAGGGTAGATTGTTCTAGAATGTTCTTCTGAGCTCTGGCCTTGAAAATGGGTTCACCTACTTGGGTCAGGGAAAACAAACACAGTTTCTTGGGCTTTGGCCTTCTCAGGGGAGATGCAAATCCTTTCCTCCCCTCTTCTAAGCCTTTTAAGCACATCTCTAACCACACCCCATGCCCTGGAGCAGAACTGTCTTGAAGAAAAGGCAGTCTTCAAGGGCTTGGTTCAGAAGTCGCAGTCTGCAAGGTCTCTTCCGGACTACTGACAGGTGATTCCCAAGTGTAATTGTTACCCAGATTCCCTGCATGCCTAGCAACAGATGGGCAGTCTGTAGAGGACTCCCCATTGGAATTCTGGGAAAAACCTATTCACAGCCATGGGGGAAGGGCTGCACACTATCTGAACAGTTCAGTTGCAGGCTGCAAATGAGCAGGGCTTGGCAACCCTTACTGCCCTTAAAAAGGAAAGATCTTGATGTGTTTGGGGACAGTCCATTATCACTTACAGGGTGAAAAAAAAATCAAAACTCGAAAGCGCCTCCCAGACTCCTTTGCCCATGTCCTTCCAGCCCAGGACAGTCGCCAGCTTTACATTCCGTCTATCATTTGAGACCATATGTGGAAGTTCTGATCACTGACATTCTTATTTTCATCTCTTCGACCGAAAAGACTTGTCTCTCATCCAAACTGTCTTATTAAAAAGGCTAGAGTTGCCTACAAGGCCTGCAGGCAGAATGGTGACAAGCGAGAGGGAGGGAGGAGGGAGAACTTGGCGATTTGGGAATGGGACAGAGCTGGTGCAAGTGCGCAGCGAGTCTCCTCTCTGGCTCTCCTGGGGTTTCCACCTCTCTCCCCCCAAGACCTTCAGCACCCTTTGACTTTGACAATCTGTATATCCTCTCCTTGAAGGGAGCTCCAGGCATCACCCACTCTCAACAGAGATTTGAACAGCAAGTTGCTGGAAGACATTGGTTCTTCTGCTTCCAAAATAATATTTTTTTTCCTGCCTTTGGCATTATTTTTTTGGCATTGGGCGCCTTAGCTATTTTCCTTCAGCAGATCTGTAAGTTAATATTTATAGAGAGAATCACTACAAGTCAGCGTGGGTTCACTGAGAACCAGCCACGTGGAACTAACCCTATTTCCCCATGGCAGAATGGTAACCAGGCAGTGAATTGGAAGGATGCCAAACTGTGGAGCGCCCTCATTTCAGAAGGGCATTTATTTCCCAACAGAGATATTTAAACAACAAACACATCCAGAGAAACAAAGACTGTGTTTAAATACCACGTGCAAATTCATTGTTAAGAGCAATTTGAACATAATCATTTGCTTCCCCTCTTCCCATTTACTACCGAATCCCAATGATTCTTCAATGATTTCTACATGACTAGAGAAGCCTGTTGATCCAACTTGTGTATTGAATGTTAGGGATTCAGATGCTCAACAAAGACAAAAATGTTCAACCAAGGCTGAAAGATGGCCTTCAACAAATGCATTTATGCGACCAATTGCATGAGCAGCAGCAGAAGGAGGCCTAGTTTAGTGATGGCTAATTTAAAAAAAAAAGAGAAAAAGAAAAAAGAAAGAGTGGCACTCTCATCAGACACCAGCCCAGGAATGCAGCTGCCAAGAAAACCAAGCAGGTTGGGACTCTATTAATAGTAGTATAAAGCACAGATCAAAGAATACATGACCCCAATGTACCCTGCCCTGCTCAGACCACAGCTGGACTGTGCTCATGTCCTTGCTCTCTGGAAGACTACTTTCTGCTAGGAACGTAGACAGATAGGGGAGCTTATACCGGTGGGAGCTGCAGTAGGGAGCAGCCTGTGGTCCCATACATCTATGCCTCAAACAGTGGGAAAGTTCAGGTGCTCAAAAGTTCCAGGAAAGCAAGTTTTGCTCAGGATGGCAAGACTTACTAAAGCGTAAAGCTTCCCCGGAATGATGTCTGCTCCTTACAAAGCAATGGTCTGAGGAAATGCTTAAACTGAAACTGTAAGGGACATTAGGGAGTCTGTGGTGAGGGCTTCCAGAGAATGCCTAGTATGGCTTTTGGTTTCTTTCCCTTGTGACTTTTCAGAGCTGTGTCTGAGCTAGCGTCCCCTGAACCTTGATTGCAGGGGACCTAGCTTTCAAAGACACCTTAGTTAGAACTAGGCAGGCCATTTATCGTTACTGTATCTCAGCTGCTATTGTGAATTTGGTTTTGTTTCGTTTTCCATCTGGAAAGTAAGAAAGAGGGGTTTTCCTAGTATCCAACCTCGCTCCTAGAAAGAGCACCCTCTATGCTATGCCTAAAATTTTAAAAAATAATAATAATAATCTAAGTAGACACATTAATAGTATTGGAATAGATGGAAGGAGACTTTTTGAGACCTCAGTCTGAAGAGCAGGAATCTCAAGATCTACTTAGAGTTGTGATTCTAAACCTTTCTAATACCGTGACCCTTTAATACAGTTCCTCAGGTTGTGGCAACCCCCAACTATAACATTATTTTCATTATTACTTCATAACTAGAATCTTGCTGTTAGGAATTGTAATGCAAGTATCTGTGTTTTCTGTGATGATCTTAGACGGCTCTGTGAAAAGGTCATTTGACCCCTAAAGGGATCATGGCCCATAGGTTGAGAACCATTGACTTAGCTCTTCCATTCACTCCTAGGCCTCTGGCCCTTAGAGAGGATAGCCAAAGTTGCTGCCAGTCTCTTATGTGAATGGACATTTTCATCAACAATGGTAACAGAGTTCTTAAAAATTACAATCGACGTCTTTATATGCTGTGTTCTCAAAAAGTCAATGAAAAGTCCCTGCCTCCACTTACCTTTGCCCATGCCTGTCAAGGTGACTACCATTAAAGGCATGTTAAGCATTTGATATAGGAATGCCATTGTATAACATTTAAATTCTAAAAGTATTGGACGGGAGAGAGGGCTCAGTGATTGAGAGTCTGTGTATTATTCTTGAAGAGGACCTCAGGTTGATTCCCAACACCTATGTCAAGTGGTTCACAAACTCCTATAACTCTAGGAGTTATAGATCCAGGAGATCTCATGCCTCTGGCTTCTGAGGGTACCTGTGCTTATGTGTAGAATCCCACATGTGGACACAAAAGTAAAAATAACAAAAATAAATCCTTAAACTCTAAAAGATACCATCATTAGTCATGGAACTTTTGGTGTAAACCATCCCGTCAAACCACATAGGCAGGCTGCTAATATAGCACTGTGTCTTTAAAAGTTTTGATTTTTTAAAAATGCTTTCATTGAAATAGGATTATTTCACTCTCTCCCTCCCTTTTCTCCCTCCATCCACTCCCAACCCCTTCTTTGAGTCCCTCCTATGCCCGGCACTCTCAAGTTGATTGCCTCTTTTTCTTTGATTATCATTGCTACACATGTTTATAGTATATGTGCCCACAAATATATAAAGAGATCCTGATGAGTCTGTGTTTGTTATATGAATGTATATGGTTGCAGAGCTGATCACTCTGTCTTGGTTGTTCAAGGGGTTCATCCCTGGAAGAGGCTAAATCCCTTCACACAGCACTCATTGGCTGTTTGTAGCTCTTTGTCTAAGAATGGAACCCCATGAGAACTTCCCCTTTCATGTTAGTAAACATGTCCACTGCTAGTGTTCCAGTCTTGTTTGGGCAAACATTTCTAAGAGACTGTTTCCCAGAAGTCCTCCTGGTATTCTGTCTCTGTCACTCTTTTTATCATGAACTGTCAATGAAGGTTCTGTGATGTAGATGTAGCCTTTGGACTGGCCTCCACATGATCTGTCTATCTCTGCATCTGTCCAGTTTGGGTTTTCTGTGAAGGTCTCCATTTGCTATAAAAGGAGGCTTCTTTGATGAGGGGTGGTAGATACACTTATTCAAGAAGGATGACTTCTTGACATTCTATTTTTACAAGTGAAAATCATGAATAAAAGACATTACTGTTCAGATCATGGTCCTCAGAAGAACAAACCCAAATAAGAAAAAGCTCACAACATCCGCAGAAGAAAGAGGGAGCAGACAGAAGCCAGTATGCCGTACAGGGAGGAGCTTCAGGATTTTCCTAGGCTCACCAGGTAATGCAAAACAAGACCTCTAGTGCCAGCACACTGGCTCCAGCCTCCACTGCAGATGCCAATGAGAGCTGATCAGAGTGAAGAACCACTCTTGAGCTCTTCCGCACCTCCTGGAGAGATGTGAGTGATGGAGACAGGTCCTGGCAAGCACCCTAGGGGAGACACGCCTTTACCACGGACTGTTTCACGACATGGCTCCAGAGGGACTGTGTTCCCAAAGGGTACTGACTGGAGGATCTCATTTGTGAGATGATATTGCTGTGCTCTCCAGTGCCTGATAAGATGTCCTTGTCTTACCTCTTGTACTTACTCCCATTCTGCTCATGACTTTGTCCTTGACTTGTGTGTGTGTGTGTGGGGGGGAGCAATATGAGTATTTTGGTTTATCTGTGGACTACTGATGCTACACTATCAAATTGCCAGGCAAAAAGTGCCCACCGATGTAATAATGGCATGGATGTCAGGATGGCAATCAGCTGCATCCTGATTGGATCTGACACCTGCTCCACAGGAAAGAATGCATGCCTGGTATTGTAAAGTTTTTCAAAAGTCCATAACTATAGGTTTCCAATTTAGGAAATTAGAGAACCAGTCTCTGATTTTCTGCTTCTTGGCCAGTTGTGGGTCTCCGTGTGAATCCCTATCTACTGGGAAAAGAAGCTTCTCTAAGGATGGTTGGGAGATACACTAATCTATGGATATGGGGGGGAATTTGGGGAAGGAGTTGAATATGATCAAAATACACTCTACAAAATTCTCAACGATTTACAAATAAAACATTAAACGAACAAAAGCTTATGGTTAGGAAGGCCACAGGCCCTAGGAGAGAATGTGTTACTACTATTTAGCTAAGTGAGCATGCAACTTAACAGTCTTCTGTATTTATACAGATAGTCCAGCATAACATTTGATACTCAGAGAAGCCTTTTTGAGCAGTGAGTGACAATTAATATAGAATATCATAAATGTTCAAAGTTCTGAAAGTAAGTGACTGTTAAGCTTAGCTCTAAGCAGGTGCCCTGGCCAACTTGACACAGAGTCATCTGGGAAGAAGGAACTTCCATTGAGGAATTGCCTCCATCCGATTGGCCTGTGAGTATATCAATACAGCATTTTCTCTATTAATGATTGGGATGTGGGTGAGCAAGGTCACCCCCAGACCAGTGGTCTGGGATTATATCAGAAAGCGAGCTAGGCAAGCCATGGGAAGTGAGCCAGTAAGCAGCTCACTTCATGATCTCTGCTTCAGTTCTTGTCTCCAAATTGCTGCTTGAGTCCTGCCCTGGATTGTTTCAATGATGGACTATGATGGGGAAATCAAAGATGAAGCAAACCCTTCCCTCCTCCCCAGTGCTTTGGTCACACATAGTGTTTTCCACAGCAACAGGAAGCAGACTACAGCAGGGCATCTAAAGCACTTCTGAGGCTCAGGAAGCATCACAGAAGAGGAGGGCGGAAGACTGTATGACCTAGAGGACGGGGATGAGTACGGCAAACCACTGTCTGAATACAACATGGCCATTTTGTTCATGAGCACACAGCAGCAGTGACCACCTGGATAAGACCCGTGTCCTTGTATCTGTGTGCACACACACATACACTCACGCACACACACATGAAAATAGGAAAGTGGGGAGGGAGGGCATCAGTTGGGTGGAAGAATGAAGGTCAAGAAGCATGGCAGGGAGAGGAGAGCACGGCGGAGAGTGGATGTGCTCACAATGCCTGGTGTACATGTATCAAGCGGACAGAACTAGAAAGTTAGATCCAAGAAGCAGAGGCAGGGACCTGGGATGAACCAGGGCAGGACTGCAGGCTATGTCTACTGACAGTGGATGGCTGCCTCCTGCCTTAGTACAGATGGATTATTCAAATGCTCTTCTAATTTCATGAGCTCAACTTTGTTTAAGCACACTTTGATTTCTGCAAAGCTAATAAGAATCAAAAAGTTGGGGCTGGAGAGATGGCTCAGTGGTTAAGAGCATTGCCTGCTCTTCCAAAGGTCCTGAGTTCAATTCCCAGCAACCGCATGGTGGCTCACAACCATCTGTAATGAGGCCTGGTGCCCTCTTCTGGCCTTCAGGCATACACACAGAAAGAATATTGTATACATAATAAATAAATATTTTTAAAAAAAAAGAATCAAAAAGTTATCGATGCAGAAGTGCATTTTGTTGGCCAAGAGTCCTTGCCTCCCTCTGTAGTTTGCTTCCCATATCTGAACACGAGCACCCAGGTGGTGACAACTAGGAAGCTGCAGGCTTGGGGCCAGACAAAACCAAGCTGGATTTCAAATCTGTGGCCTCCCAAGAGCTCTGTGACCTTAAAAATACTTTCCAAGACCCCCCCCCAGACCTCAGTTTCTTCGTCTTCAAAAATGGAGTTGGTGATCTTCATGTTATGAAGAACAGAAAGGAGCCAAGGTGGTTGGTGCCAGTGGTCTGGCATATAGCATCTGCCAGACAAAGAATCTTCATAGCTGCTTTTTTCTCCTAGCTTGCTCCTTCCTTACTTATTTCCTTCCTTTTTTCCTTTTATATTTCTTTCTCTCCTGATTTTCTTTTCTTTCTTTCTATTTTCTTTTTTCTCACTCATCAGCTGTGTTTCTAAGTGAATCTCTAGGTAAAGGCTATTTCTGTCATGTGCTAGTATAAACAGAATGCTGACCATGTAGATAGACCATGGTAATGAGGCACGGGTCCACATGGGTAAAGATGTAAGCTGATTCTGGGGCTCATTCTGACTTCCTTGCACAGTTATGGTACTTTGTGCAGGACATTTCCTCTCTTTGAGCCGATTTCCCCATCTAAACAATGAAGGAATTGGTCCAGAGTATAATTTTTTAAATACAAATAAGTGTGTCTCCAACAAGGGTGCTACTGCATTTTGGGTGAACTGATATTTGAATATGTGAAAAGGACTGGTTCTAGTGTTAACCAATGCTTAGCCTTCCCAGACCCCAAGTTCTAAATGCCAATAGATCCTTCCAATGGTGTAAAATTGTTACATTAAGTTCAGGCACAGCTAAGCTGGTAGTATTGTCAAAGTTGGACACAAGTCTCCTGGGAAAAACTGAAATAGTTTCAGTGAACCAGTAGGCTTATGATATATCAAAGTAGAATTGATTTTTCTGTGTATGTGCGTGTGTGTGTGCACAAGCATGTATTTATGTGCAGATGTGCACTGTGTATGTATCTGCACATGGATTCACGTGCACATGTGCTGTGGAGGCTCTTCTTTAATCATTGTTCCTCAGTTGCTCTACACCTTGACTTGGAGACAGTGTCTGCCACTGTCTGATCTCCCACCTGACTGGTCACTAAACCCCTGGAATCCAGCTCTCACCACTTCTCCCATGTGAGGACTGTAAGCCTGTGCACCCCGCACATGGCTTTTTAACCAGAGTTCTGGGAACTGAACTCAGGTCCCATGCTTGCACAGCAAGCCCTTCACTGACCGAGCCATCTCCCCAGCCCCAGACCTCTATAGAGTAAGATTTCTCTAGAACCTTCACCGTGTGAATGTACACAATGGATGACTCCCTTTCTCACTTAGTCCAACTTCTACCCACATTCAAACCTGAGCATTCTAAATAGGAGCCTCATGTGTCCTAGAGAGATGGAGACGGTATTTCCTGGGATCAGCGTGAACTTCATTTTTGCAGCTCACATTGCAACTTCACAGAGCAGTCATTGTCTAAGAGAAGACGTTTTCGCTGTCAGAAAATCTGATAAAAGAAAGCTGGCTGGCAGACCAGTTTTAAAAACCTGTCTACAAGCAGCTCAACCACAGAGAAGAATGTGAGGGAGAAAGGCGGGTGGAGATGCCAACTGGAAGCTGCAGCTTCAGAAGAACAGACAGCCTGCATGGTGATGCCCAACCTCCAGATCTCATTTAGATGTTGACACTTAAACTCATTGAGGCAGCCACAATAGAAAAGCAACATCTCCCCCCACCTCCATCCTGCTCCTGTGGTGATCACACACATTCACATTCCACAACCAGTAAAGCTAAAGTTTCATATTTGTGGGTCTCACCTGCTCACTCACACATGACCCTGTTCCAAAAAACACACAGCTCAGTCAGGGAGACAGACGACTGGGCTGAAGGTCCAGACCAGACATCCCTTGATTGCCACGACACTCTAGCTCAAACACATTGCTTTGGTTGGCCCTTTCCTAGTTCCTTGTGTCAGCTGATTTGAAAAGGAAACGTGAATAGATTTGGGGGTTCACCAGGAAGGTGTGTCCAAATAAAAGACCTTGAAGAACTTCTTGGGAACCCCAAGAAACCAGGAACAAGATAGTCCACAGGGCTCCTAGAGGGAGATAGACTGTTTACTGGGTGCTATAAAAAAAAAAACCATTGGTATGTTTTTAACCATATTTTTCTAATTAATTAACTGACTTGTTTATTGCAAAATATATTATTTGTTGGTAATGTACTATGTGCTAAGTCCTGCTATTAATAGGAGAAAGAGTTGTGAACCTGCTAATCAGGGTTCCTGCTGTGGCACAGATATAAATAGTGACGCACAATACTGGATAATAAAATGTCAGAAGTGGGTATTAGCAGATAATGAGATGGGGCTAGGAGTTGACTACTTTACACAGAGTGTTTGAGAACATCCTCCATGAGAGGGCAATGCCACGGAGAGTGTCTTAGGATTTCTATTGCTGTGCAGAGACACCATGACCACAGCAAATTTATAAAGGAAAACATTTAGTTGGGACTAGCTTAAGATTCAGAGGTTTAGTTCACTATCACCATGGAGGGACATGATAGCATGCAGGCAGACATGGTGCTGGAAAAGGGACTCAGGGAGCAGAAGGAAACTGTGCCACACTGGGCATAGCTTGAGCATATGAGGCCTCAAAGCCTGCCCTCACAGTGCTATGCTTTCTCCTACAAGGCCACGCCTCTTAATAGTGTCATTGTCTATGGCCCGAGCATTCATACACGTAGGTTATGGGAACCATACCTATTCAAACCGCTATAGAGAGGCACATATGAAGGAGAGAGCTATAATGAAAGGATGCTCTAGGCACACAGACTCATCAGCCCAGAGGAGAGAGATGTTCTTATACTCAAGAAGAACTTAAAGGCCATTGTGGTCAATGTGGAGTGTTGTTGGTTATTTCTTATTCTTCACCTTACGCTCTTTGGGGGTCCCCACCAGCCAGCTCCCCAAGAATCACATGGAGGCTTATTCTTTCTTATGAATGCCTAGCCTTAGCTTGGCTTTTTTCTAGACAGTTTTTCTTGACTTAAATTATCCCATCTTATCTTTTGCCTCTGGGCTTCTTTCTTTCTCTATTTCTGTATACCTTTCTTTACTTCTTACTCTGTGGCTTGCTGTGTAGCCTGGTGGCCTCTCTCCTCCTTTTCTCCCCCTCTTTAACTCTCCCCAGATTTCTTCTCCTATTTATTCTCTCTGCCTAGAAACCCTGCCTATCCTTTCTCCTGCCCAGCTATTGTCCATTCAGCTCCTTATTAGACCAATGGTGTTTTTTAGACCAGCAAAGTAGCACAGCTTTACAGAATTAAACAAATGCAACATAAAAGAATGCAGCGCATCTTTGTATCATTAAACAAGGGTTCCACGGCATAAACAAATGTAACACATCTTCAACTAATATTCCACAACAGTGGAGTAACCCAGGTTGGAAGTTGTTGAAAAGGAAGCCAGAGAAGGAGAAAAAAGTCAGATTGTCTAGAGTCCTGAATGCTATTTGATGCTAGCTTTTGAGCAATTGAACAAAGCGATGACACTGTCTATGTTGTATTGTACAGATCCATTTTAGCTGTGAGCTGGAGAGCAGAGAGCAAAGTATATACAAATGGTGCCAAGACACACATAGAGAGTCATTGGTTGATTTATCCAGTAGAAGCTGGGTTTGCTTCAAGTGATAGACAATCCAAGTACAATAAAACAAATGACAGAAAATAAACCTAGCAACTTAAACAAGATGGGAGCTTATTTCACCTTCTATATAATGAAGGCCAGAGCCAAATGCCCCAGGACTGAGATTATAACTGTGGACATCAAGTTCAGGGCTCTCTAGCTTTTCAAGTAGTGAGTCCAAGGACATGCTATTAGAGAACGGGCTGGAGAGGAGATGGCTCAGTAGTTAAGAGTGTATACTACTCTTGCAAAAAACCCAAGTTCCATGTACCCTTGCATCCATATGGGCATCTCCAACCTCTTTTAACTCCAGCTCCAGGGGCTCCAACGGCCTCTCTGGTTTCTCCCGCGGTCACACATGTGCATACCCACAAACATGGTCCTAGTTTGCTTTCCAGTGCTCTGATAAGATGCCATGGCCAAGGAAACTTGAGGGAGAGTTTATTGGCTTGCATGTCCCAATCACAGCGCATATGGAATGATGGCAAGGCAGAAACTCAAGGCAAGAACCAAAGCAGAAGCCATGAAAGAATACTGCTCACAAGCTTGCTCCTTTAGGCTTACTCAGCCTGCTCTGTATACTATCCAGGATTACCTGTCCAGGGGTGGAACCTCCCTTAGTTGGCAGGTCCTCCTACATCAATCATTAACCAAGAAAATGCCCTACAGACTTTCCATAAGCAATCTACTGGAGGCTTTTTCTCAATTGGTGATCTTCTTCCCAGATAAATGTAGTTTGTATGAAGCTGACAAAAAACTAACCATGACAACACAGTCACACAAGCGTGCATGCGTGGGCACACACACACACACACACGTGCACACATACACATTTCAAAGTAAAATAAATCTTTCATATATACTAAGTAATCTTCCTACCATTCACTCTAAGAAGGTCAACAATTGTTCACTGCAGAAAGTTCTGTGCAATTTCAGTGTGGACAGGTAACAGACAGATGGCAAGAATCTGCGTTTGTACAACTCACATAGCATCCCCATTTCCTAAGGTAGGCATGCTCATTCTCTTCTTAGCCTTGCCTTGACATATACAGTTTGTGATTTAGAAAGTCCAATAACCCAGTGCAGTATCAAAATGCAACCTTATAACTCAGGCTGGAGCCAAACCAGAGAAATTCAATATTGACTTTTGGAATTAATTTCTCTTCACAAAATCTAATTCTTTCCACTTAGAAACTGGGCTAAGCTGCCTCCTGAGAGCCTTTAACTATTTGCATTGATGATGTATCTAGAGATTGGAGGGACCTGAAAAGAAGAAGAGAAGCAAACAGCTTTGTCCTAGGATCAGGGTCCATCCTGGAATTCACTGTGGGTGAGTCTAGATCCCCCGACCTCCTAGGTCCTACCCCAAACTAAGCTGGCTTTCTGGACTTTAAAGACCGTAATAGAAGGACACCCCAATTCCTTCTTCTTCTTTGGAACATGAAAAGGCCAGCTTTATTTAATTGGAAAGATAGAGTGTGTAGGCTGGTTACCATTCCTAAGATGGGAGGGGATGGAGTTAGGAGGACCTCTAATTGCCAAGGTTGAGATAGGCAAAGAAAATGTGTCATAGAAGAATTATTCAGTGGGGCCACTCCAGGTACCCAGGGAAATTGGATTCGAGAGAGATAGGCAAATAAAACAATCCTGGTGCTTATCTCTTATCTTCTATACCACAAGCACTAATGAATAGAGAACTGTTCTACTGTTCTGATATAGGACAAATAATAAATACAATGGCAAGAGGGTAAAAAAAGATAATTCCCAAGCCTCATTTGCAAAAGTGAAGATTTGAACAAAGGAGGTATATTTGAGAGACTAAATATCCCTTCTGAACATGTTCCCATATGGAGAGATGACCACTAGTGCAATACACAGGGCCTGGATACAGATGATGGTGAACTTGGAATGGAAAATTGAACACGCATGGCTTACCTCTTCCATTCTTTGGGACATAAATGTTTCCAACCACCTGGGAGAGACCCTACACTTCTAGCTTGGAAAGTGACTGTCTAGAGATCTTTGTTTTGGGGGAGGGGGTACACCACCATTCAATCTAGCAACTTAGTTGGGAGTTTGGTGTTGGGAAATCTGTGATTGCCACAGTTCTAAGATGCGTTCCTTAAGAACTGACTCATATCATGAAGACACCAAATTCCGAAAGTATACATAGTTCCTCCTCAGGATATGAAACCTGGAGTGTTATCAACCAATCCACTGAAGCTCCCAATTACTTTGTAACTTGCTTTGTATCATGCAGAGGGTGGAGTAGTATCCTTGATAGGACCAAGAGAACGTACCCTGTAGGGATCTAACAGAATTCAATCGATATTTATGAAGACAATTATTTATTGTGGCATAAAATGCTAAAAATGGGAAGAATCAGAAACAGTGATAGAGAGGATAACCAGGATGAAACCTAAGAACAGAACTTTTCACCCTGGTCCCTGCACTGATCCATCCTTCTTGGTGTTCTCTGCATCAGCCAGTGAGTCAATGGCGTGCTTACTGTCCTTAACACAAGCATTTAAAAGATGATTATCTCTACAGGGCTCACACACTCTCCCATTTTTCAGTTCTAGGAAATGTGGAATACACTTTCTAAGAGGACATTTGGGGAGCATATACAAATGACATTTGGGACCGTGAAGATGGTATAAGCACTAACAGACTGGGTTTTTAGGAAATAATAAATGAAACACGGCTGGAGTATTTACTTGAGTTCCTAAGAGACCCCAAATACATTGGCTCTAATAATCTCAATCAAAACAAATGCTTCCATGTCTTAAACAGATCCTTGTATGCAGAGCCTTTCCCTTTAATTAGAAGAAAGAATGGTCTGAGTGGTAAAGTTGTGTTGAAATGAATGGTGCTTGAAAGAATGAGCAATTCTGTTTAGAAAGTCTCCTTATTTATCTTTACTACCAAAAATTCTTAGCCTTTAAAGTCGTGGAAAGAAAAGAAAGTAACATTTTCTTCCCCACAGCTGCTTTGAAACTTAATGAATTAGTAGTTATTAAGTGCACTGCTGAAAGGTGATGTTTAAATATCAGACAGCATCTTTCTTACTCTGTCCCAGTGCTCAGCTGCCACTAAGAGAAGCCTGAGCCCCAGGCACAGTCTTTTGTATTCTCGTCTTTACAGAGACTCGCCCACATGCTTCCCTTATCCTGGTGATAAAACACAATTAATAATTCATCCTTTATGCTCTCCCAGACACAGGGCCAAGGCTGTGCCGCGGTAGGTGTTGGCAGCCTCCTTGCTGCTCTGTCTTGCCCCGTCGCCTGTTATTTGTTTCCAGTGCAGAGATGAGTGCATGGGAAAGGCCCGTGAGTCCTGGGGGTGAAAGGCACTGTTAGCCTATGCGGCCCCATGGCTTTGAGACTCCTACTTGACACCTTCCATACCGAAGGACCATCACTAGGGATATCCACAGACGGAGAGAAGGAACAAATCAGAAAGCCAGAAGGGTGGAAGCGAAGGAGAATACTTTTGAACTCATCTGCTCCTACTTATGGAGGACTTGTTTGGGGAAACTCAGCTCCCAGAGGCACCTGGTGGGCTCTGTCTGATCATCACGGTCTCCTTCACTCAGTAGAGACTCACTTAAATATTTCACACTGAAGGAAATGACGGTCAGAGCTTTTCGCCAAGAAACCACAGGTTGGAAGCTAGTGAGATGGCTCAGGGGGTAAAGATGCTTGCTACACAGAATTGAGACTTAAGGTCTAAATTCTGGACCGATGTGGTAGAAGGAGAGAGCTGACTCTTATTTCCACACATGCTCATGTCTCCCATTCCACCAAAATAAGTAAATACAAAATCTAAAAGAAAAAAAAACCCTCATAAATCTAGAATTCAGAATGTAGAATGGCAAGTCCCAGGGAACCATCATGACCTTGTTGCCACATGTCCCCTACATCTACCAAGTTGTCTCTATTTTAGCTATAAACAAGTATATGCTATTCAGCCAGGGTTTGAAATAGTGTGTGTGTGTCTGGAAGATGGTTCTCTCACAGGGAACCCTAGTTCATATCTAGGAATCTACAGCAGGAAGCTCGCCACTGCTTGTAACTTCATCTCCAGGGAATTTAACTAACACTTTTGGCTTCTTAGGCACCAAAAATACATATACAGGCCCGGACTTTCATACACACTAATCCAAATTAATATAAATAAGTAATTTTTTTAAAGAAAAAACTTCCACGTGTGCTGAGACAACCCCAAGAGAGAAATACCAGGGCCAAAGAAGCCGCTCATGACCCAAGAACTGCAGAAAATGCTGAGCTAAGCTGCCCGCTGATGGCTGATCAATCACCAGACTTCTGCAGTGGGAAAGCAGAGCAGACTTCCATGTCAGTTTACAGATAGCACAACCAGAGAATCACGGGTTCTATGGGCCACTGGCAGGCCACCCTGTGCAAACACTTTGCTTTAGAGGGAGACATTGTTTAACTAGAGTTTCATGTTTCTTGGTGCCATAGACAGAATTCTATCACGGCATGGGGGTCTCCCAACTATCCCAGCTTGTTCCTTTTAACTGTGCCCTTCTATATGACCGTATGCTACATTTTTCTCTAACTGGGTTACCTCTCTTCTCATTCCACAAAGTGGAAAAAATAAACACCATCCCATACATTCCCCCAAGCCTAACCCACATACTTCTTCATACCGCCAACTTGTAGGTAAGTTGTCAAATGTCAGCTTGCCCTTACCGGGCATCCAGGTCCTGGCTCCTCCCAGAGTATTACTGGAATCTGACGTACTCAAGTCACATCAATCATGACATGTGGAAAGAGGTTAGAAAAGCCACACTGTGGGGAAGATATACGACTTGAAAGATTTGCCTTCAATGGAAAGTCTGGCCAAACTGCTGAATCTCGAGAGATGTGTCTAGGAGGTAATGTCTTGGTAGCTGTATCAGGATTGACTGCTTAGAGTTTGCGCTGTTGCATGGCAGTTCCAAGTTCAGCCATTTCATGTGTGGTTTGCTTTGAGCTCATCCACAATTTTACTGTGTTTTGGGGCAATTTGAGAGGGAAAGTAAAATCAACTCAAGATCAAGCATTTTTGAGACGGTGTGAAGTCATCCAGGCACTTACCCTTGGTTACGCAAATGCTGATACGGTGTTACGGGGCTGAGTAAGAGCCTTGTTTCCAACACGGCATGCAGCCACAAAGAAAGTGGGTGAGGCCCGAGGGCAAGAAAGTACCCTCAACGAGGAATGGTGGCTTTGTGGCTGGGAATACAGGAGAACATAGTGATGAGAGCATTAGCCTGGGACAGGATCAGAGAAAAGTGTCACTTTTACCAGCTTTAGACTCTTCAACAACATGAAAGCCCAACTTTGCATCTTCTGGGCATTTTTTGAAAATACAGTCCTAGCAGATGCTAAACACTCAATTCATATCACCTAGCAGGTGATATGGCGGCAGTGGCATTGTTTGTAATGATGGCAGAGATCTCCGTTGAACACTTTCTTAGTACTTTACATACCCTGTCCCACCATGCTCTTGTTCATTTATCCACCAAACTAGACAAAAACTGTCTTACACCTGGCACTATTTTGACATACTATTAGGAGTCTCAGGTCTACAGGAAAACCAACTAAATGTATCTCTTGACTTAGCAGCCATGAGCTGTAAAACCAATTTGTGTAACTTCTCTTGGATTTCAGTTTTCATATCTGAAAATGAAAATGATGCTAAAACCTACATGGTACTATTTCAGAAAGATCAGTCTAGTCAGTGTGTTGATGAGGTTGGACTGTTAACACAACCCCAAATCCCCTGGGAAGAGAGGCTTAAGGAATTATCTAGATCAGGATGTCCTTAGGCATATCTGTAGGGCATTGTCTTGACTGTGGATTGAAGCAGAAGGCTCGTTCTGAATATTGGGAGCTACCATCTCATGACTTGGGCTCTGAAATGTAGAGGAGCGAAGAAAGCTAGCCACACAAGCAGGCAGCATGGATGCAGTTGCTTCTTTCTGTTCCAGATTGTGAATATGACAGCTAACTGCTTGAGTTTCTGCCATGACTTCCCTCCCTACAATGATGAATTGAAGCCCAGGATTGCAAACTCCATCTTCCTCTGCTGATTTTTGTTAGGATGTTTTATCGCAGCAGCAGAAAACTAGAGCAGTTAGCATGTGTTGGATTTGGAGGGCATGACTGATTCTGAATAGGTTCCCCTAATAAATGTTAGCTAGTTCCCTTTCTCTAACTTCGAAACAACACAGAAGAGATTCCTACAGTGTGTGTTTCTGTTCTTCCCAGGTCCAGCCTGTTGGCCATCATGTATGGAGATGAGCCATGACAAAGTGAGTTTTCACATGAACAACCCAAGGAGATGTATGCATACAACATGGAAACTTTGAAACTAAGAAAAAGTTACCCAAGGGAGAATATGCAAGTTCTATTTTCAGAGATATTCCAAATACCAGTTATACAACCACACATAAGAGAAAGAAATCATTGGTTATTTTTCAGTATGTAGGTAATGAGAGCTTGGGAGGTGTTGGATGCACATTTAGCAGCGTGTCACATAGACAAACAGCCCTGAATTTGTGGATTAAATATGTTAGTCAATTTCTTTGAAAGAGTCATCGATGAATAGAACACATTTCTAGTAGAAGACCTCAATGGAAAGCTCATTGTCAAAGAAGAAAAACAAAAAGTACTGTACAATTGACTTACCCACACCTCTACCCCACTCAGTAGTTTCTTTTCTGTGTGTATGTGTGTCTGCATATTCAAGTGGGGGGATTCACATGTTCACACGTGCATCTGTGTGTAAGAGTAGTGTGTAGGAATGTGGAGGCCAGGAGTCAACCTCAGGTATCATTCCTGAGGACTCTATCCACCTTGGTTTTTGAGGCAGAGTCTCCCACAAGCCTGGAACTCATCAATTGGAGTAAACTGGCTAGCCAGCAAGCCCCATGGATCCAACTATCACTGTCTGCCCCAGCCTTTCCAGTGGCAGGATTATAACTACATACTAAGTCTGATTTTTATTTCCACATAGATTCCGGGAGTTGATGTGTTTCAGGTCCTCATGTCTACATGACAAGTTCTTCACTGACGTATATAAACTTGCCAGCTCCATTTAGTATTTCCTATTCATCAAGAGTAAACAGTGAAACTGGACATTATTTTATTTGACAGCATTACTCCGCTATGATTTTTAAGCAAAATAAACTATTCACTATGAATAACAAAATTTTGTTTTCCAAGTTTATGCCTAATTAGCAATGTCGTTTCACTAAGCATGAGTTGAATTTTCTGCAAGTTTTCAGGTCTTTGGCTATAGCCATTGGTCACTTTTAAAAAATTCTGAAAGGGTAAGAGCCTAGCCAAGACAAACCACGTAAATGATACAGTGCATAGCTTGTAGAACAGTTCAAGCCCTATAGCATTATAGAGACTCAACATGCTTCCTTTCTTAGACCTGATCAGTAGCCCCAGACTCATTCCCAACTAGCTTCTCAGTGTCAAACCTGTGCTCAGAGGGAAGCAAGGTCCAAGTCTGAGGTTGCCTGCTTGTATGCTGATGTCACCATTGACCCAGTATGACCACTGGCTCCCCAGACTCTCCAAGTGGTAGCGAGAAGCTGCTCTGTAGATTGGGTGGGAATTTCTGTTGCCTCCCAGTTACTATGGAAACCCCTTCCACCAAATAAATATTTAGATAAGGATGAGGAGCAAGCCTTCTTAAAGATTGTGTGTATCTTATTTAATGCTGAAACTATTCAGTTATAAGAGAGTTTAGCTTCGCTGGCAGTGGCCAACCCTTCTCGGGAGTGTTCCTTCCATGGCTTTGCAGGCATCTTCCTCATCCATACCAGTCCTTAGGCTTCCTCTTTCCTCCCTTCTTCTTCCCACTCTTCTGTCTTCTTTTACCTCCATTCTCTTCCCTTTCCTTTGCCCCTTCCCATTTCCCACTCAGCAGTCTTTTCTTCAGCCTGTGTCTCTCTCCTCTCCTCCCCCTTTCTCCTGATCAGTCTTTTCTTTTCTCTTGGCAAAAGAGACAAATAGATTTGTAGCTGTTTGTTCCATGTGGTCCTTGAGACCATGAATGACAGAAGACTGTCCCTTGGCCACCTGTCACAGGTTAGGCCAGTGGCCAAGACCCACTTCCGGTGCTTGCTGGAGATGCTGAGCAGTCCTCCAGGCACGTGGACAGATGGTGGGTGATGGAGTCCGGATGCCGAGACTTAGGGTGGGTCAAAACAATGACCACTCAAGTGGAAACTGTGCTAATTGCCTGGGACAAAGGAAGAGCCAGGTCCCAGAGGAGTACGTGTGAGGGTGGAGAGTCAGAAGCAAGGATGGCTGATGTTGCTCACAGATAAATATTCAAGGTCCCAGCTTTAGCTTCTAGTTGTCGTCATTTTCCTTTTCATGTCATTGATGCAGATGGGTACAGAGATGGGGCTCTATCTTTTAAACCTAGTATATAAAAATTAGTCTTGATCCTATGTAGAATCCTTCCCAATGAGAAAGATATATGGATACATATCATTTGAAGCATCACAGACAGAAAGACAGATACATAGATAATATATGCTTAATACACAGAGAACCCATATGTTTAGACACCCATACATTGCATTGTAAAAACAGAACAGAGAAACAGAAAACATTAAAGCTATAAAACTTAATGAATCACTACAAAGAAAACCCTTTTGCTACTACATAGACCAAGCGCTGTGGTGAGCCAGGCACCTACTCGCCTTTGCCTTATATCAGCACCCTGGAGCTGATAGTCCTTAAGGCTGCTGGTGATCAGACACATCCACTTCTGCAGGATCAGTTCATTAAACTGTGGGTACTGTCCATGGAGCTTTGCTATCTAGTCACCTCAACTCTGTCCCATGAATGAATTTGAGAGGGTCCAAAAATTATGAGGCTTTAAGTGTTCGTTCTGATGAGCTATTTTGCTTTTCCTGTTGGAATAGCATTTGTATTTGGGTGGGGGAGATCTTATAGCTTAATACAAGAATGCAATCTGTATCTAGTGTTTCCGTGTCCTCGACTGTCTCTGTGTAGGGGAAAGCTTGAAAGCTTTCTCTAGTTAGTTTGAAATGTGGTATTGCTGCCCTATTGTGTTCTGTAACATTAGATCTCTGTCCCCACCTCCAAGTGCACTTGATTCCCATTGTGTAACCTCTCTCTAGCCCACTTCTTATCCCCCAGTGGCCTCTGTTCTAGTCCAGACTTCTGAGGTACTGATTGATGAGTTTTAACAATGGCACTTCTATCCGCACCTCCCAAAACTCTATTTTTATGCTGACTTCCCTCTTCTAGAATCCTCCCTGGCCCAGCCCCAGCTCTTGCCGCAGTAAGCCATTTTATGAATTTTCTAGGCATATATTAATTTTTACCTATTCTTACACTTTATAAATGGAACCATATATCTTCTTCTAGTTCTAAATTATTACTACTTGTTTTTTTAATGCCTTGAATCAGTATTAAATTTTATCAGCAGTATTTCCCGCATATATGAGGCAGTCATATATTTTTTTTCCACCCTCTGTTCTTTTAGTGCCCTGAATTACTCTGATTTATCTCTCAATCCTTAACCTGACTTGTACTCCTGGAATAAATCCCATTTGGTCACAAGATATGATTCCTTTTCTATATTTCTCTTTGATTTTCAAATGCATTTCTAAGATATTTCATGGGCTTCTTAAGAAGATCAGTCAGTACTACAACTATTACAATATGTTTTTCAGGTTGTGGTTTTAATATAATATTTTTCTCATAAGAATGAGTCAGAAAGGACTACTTCCTAGTCTACTTTTTGAGCTCATGTGAAGTTGGTGACACATATTTGACATTTTTAGTAGGTTTATTATCTTAGGTCAGACTTTATTTTGTCAAAAGATTATATATTACAGATTCAATTTATAAATAAAAGATATAATACTATTCAAATTTCAAAATTTCTTCACAAGTTATGCTTAGTAACTTTTGCTTAACAAAGATTTCCCCACTTTATTTGTGAATTATATTTCCATAAAATTATATATAAAAAGATTCTTTGTCCCTTAAGTGTGATAAAAATTGGTCATAGTTTATTTGTGATATTTATAACTTGTCATTATTTTCTCTTTGCTTGCTGTACATTCAGCAATAAAGTAACTTGGGGCTGGACCTTTCTTTGCGGGAAATTTTAACTAAAATTCAATTTCTTTAATGGATTCAAATATTGTTTTCACATATTTCTTCCTGCATTAACTTTGACAGTTTCTTTTCTACAATAATTTTTCTAATTCATCCAGATTGTTTAATTTATTAAGACAGCACTTTTTACAGTGTTATTTTGTGCTTTTAATGTCTGTAAGATCCACCCTGATGCCTCCTCCTTAATTATCTTTATTGGTAAACAATATCTTCTCTTTGTTACTTTTACTGATTGTCTGTGTCGTACTGTATCAGCTTTATTGATGTTTTCAAGTAGATAGGTCTAGGGTTTTATTCATTTTCTCTGTTGCTTTTCCATTTTCTTTTTAATTCTCCTGTTTTTTAATTATTGTTTTCTTCTTACTTGTTGGTTTATTGTAAGTAGTTAGTTCATTCATTCACTAGTTTATTTATTTAATTTATTATGCCTTAAGGGTTTAAACGAAGGGTCTCAACCATAGGTAAGCAAGTACTCTATCACTGGGCAACATCTCAATTTTCTGTTTTCCTTTTCACTTTCTGTGTGTGCAACATTAGCTCACTGATCCGAATCTCTTTTCTTCGTAGGACAGCTGTGTATTTGTGGACTTCATGGATTACAATGAAAAAGGCAGAGGCATTGAGTCTGGTATTTGGCTGGGATGACTGGCTCCCTGAACTCACTCTGTCAAGTGTCTCTTTTGGAATTTTTAACAGCTTTTCCAGTGACAGACTTTCCTGTATCTGAAGCCTCTCCCAAGAAATTCTTCATATGTGCCTTAATTTTGCATTTTTTCTATGTCCCTTCCCTCTCCCCTCCCCCCGGCTTGGGTATTTCTATACATTCACTATGTACATTAAACCTTTAATTATAGGCAAAGGGAAAATAATGTATAAATTTACTATATAATTTCATTTCCCTCATGAAAGAAACCATCCAGTCTTTAGGATGATTTGTATGACAATGCTTACAGGTCATAACTGGTCTTCTTTATAATATTGCAGAGAGTGGAATTTATTATACTGTTTTGAATAAAGTAGACGTTGAAGGTCAAGCTGTGGTAGACCCTGCCCAATCCCAACAACATAGTAGACACTGAAGTGTAGGCCAGTACAGAGCTAGTAAACCAGGAGATGAAGCAATCCACAGCTCCATAGCAGGAATAGTGCAGCGGAGAGATGCCAACAAGTGTCTCTCAGATACTCAGACCTATCAAGTGCTGGATGCTGCTGCTTGGATGATCTGACGTCCAGTAAAATCCTATCCATTAGTGAAAGTCTTAGGAGGAGCACTGCTCTCTCAGAGAAACCCCCCAATGCAATACTTGGCTCCTGTCTACAAGGTGGCTAAGGGGTAAGGGAGAGGACCAGGACTGGCAGGGGAGGATTGGGTTTGAATCCTGGATACTGCCTCTTATAGCTGTGGAGTCTTCGGCAATTTCCCTCACCTTCCTTTGTTCTCAGTTTTCTCCACTCACAGAAGAGTGGTGATGACTTCACTTCAGGGACCTCATGAAAATACCGAATGTGGAAGTCCTCAGTCCCTTAAAGATGCTTTGCCTGTTTCTCTATTTGCAAATCTGGTACTTTGTCTCAGCTGTGATCAGCTCAGCCAATGAGATTATGGGTTTCTGCAGCTGAAGCTGTCAGCCAATGAGATTATGGGTTTCTGCAGCTGATGCTGTCAGCCAATGAGATTATGGGTTTCTGCAGCTGATGCTGTCACTCGCCGTCATTGTCCTTGTTACTCATGGTGACCAGGTTATGAGAGAATTTGTAACATTCGAACAGAAAAGGTGATTATTTGACGGCCATAGTATCTGGCACTGTTGACAAGCAGTGCTGGCCACCATTTAATCTGAGAGACTTGGGAAACAATTTTAGATCAAAGAAGTGGCTTTGGGATGTTTTTATGCTTGGAAGCAATGAAAACAATGTTGGTCAGCCGGCGGTTCCAGAGACATTTCTCTATTCACACACGTACACAGGGTATCGAGCCTTTCTCCAGCCTCCTTCGCTGTGCTGATGGCCTGGCATCCCCGTCTGAGGAGGGCGTGGTCCAGCAGCTTGTTCTCAGAACCCCTCCTACCATCTCAGTGGAAAGCCCCATGATGTGCCAGCGGGACAGCGAGCAACTGAAAGTCGCACTGGTCTGCATTTGCGTAGCTTGTTATGGTTGATGAACTGGAGAGAACGCATGGAAGGAGAACAAAGCAAAGCCACTCATTATAGAGGCCATTCCTCAAGCTCACTCATTTGCCAGCTCCTGGCTTTAGACGCTGTGGAGAGGCTTTGAAACATATGTTTCCAGCTACGTCTGCAACCGAGGAAAAAGCCGACATACTGACAAGCTCATCACCCACTCTGACCAGACCACTGAGCTAGCCGCTTCTCACGTCTTCACTGGATCGTCTCTGAGATGGAGTTCTCCATCTCCCTTTCCACTCTCAACCTCCCAAAGAAACAGCAAAGAAGAAAGAATCATTATTTTTTACTACGAACTTAATTCTTAGCCAGAAAATGTTCTAAGGGGACACATGTTATATATAGAAATGAAAAGCTTGGAATAAACAGGCTTATGGCTGCACGTACTTGGGTTGAACTCCTAACTCTACTCTTGAATTCCTTTTTGAGTTCTTCTGCGGTGCTTTGAATCCGTTTCTGCGTCTTGTATTGATCGGTACTGGGACTGGCCAATCCGGTGGTTTCCTTGTATGCATTCACTTTCCTAAGTGCAGAGCGATCTCAGCGCCTCTCCTTTACTTTGTGTCCTTGTTAGGTGTTTGAGTAAGTAGTTATCAACAACTACATATCTGTAGTCTCATCTCTTTTTATTCATTTTAATTTTTTATTAATTAAATTTATTCATTTATTTTTAGATCCCGACAGCAGTTTCCACTCCTCCCCTTATCTTGTTCCCCACCCCCACTGCCTCTCCCGCCATCCACTCACCCTCTGTTTCTGTCCAGAAAGGGGCGAGCCTCCCATAGGCATGACTGAGCATCTGAGGCATGATTAATAAAAACTCAGGGATGGATATTGGGGTTCAACCTGAAGGTCAGAAAAGCAAAATAGCCAGCCACTGGCTCTTAACCTCCCCTTCAGTATAAAGTGGGGATCCTGCCTTCAGGAATCTCAGAATGAGACTGAGCCTGAGAGCTGCCTCCTCCCATCTTATAATCCTTTCTAGGGCTGGGTTAAAAGTGTGTGCCACTGGGATTAAAGGTGTGTACCATCCGGTTTCTATGGCAAATTAGTGTGGCTACTGGGATTCAAGGTGGGTGTCACCACTGCCTGGTCTGTAAGTCTGACGAATGGGCTGTTTTATTCTCTGATCTTCAGGCAAGCTTTATTTATTAAAATACAAATGAAGTGCCACTACAAGTATCCTTTATCTTTTTATTCTTAATAAGAGCATAGGCTCATACTAGAGATGCCTGCTTGTTTATGACATCCAAATGATAAACGGTTTCCCTTGATCTGGAAGGAAGACATTCGATAAATGTCCATAACTTTCAAAGAATTGGCAGAAATCTTTGGAAGTTCTTTCTTACATTCCTAATGCATTTATTTCTGGGAATTTAACTGATTGCCTTTCTATTTTATATATTGCTTGTCACTTACTGGCTATCCACTCACCCTGTAGCATCCTACTTAAACTCACCACCCGCTGATCTCACTGTGTTTTTTCCTAACTTCTTCTCTGACTCTCACTACCGTGCAAATAGGCTGTTCCACGTCTCTTCAGCAAAAACCCACAAAGACAACTTCAGTAAACTTAGCTCCTTCCATCAATCACCATTAAGTGGGACCTGTTATTTTCTTTTGGGTATTATGAAAAAGCATATTTTTAAGGTAAGAAGATAAAATGAAATGACCTTTTATTTAATTATTTGTTAGCTTGATATACAATTTTAAAATAGTTTTAGGCCAGCATTCACTGTTCCTGTTGTCCTCAGCCCTGCGTGATGGATGCCTCTTGCAATCTGCATGGTCTCTAGAATTTATCATTCAGTCACTTCCCCCTAAAAATTATCTTCGGCGACTTTAAATTTTGTATAATAATTTTCAAATTTTTATCACCAACCTCCCAAACAGCATCACTCATTTCATTTGTTTTGTGGGTAGGCACTCTGTGTCCCTGGGGGACCATGATACTTGGCTAATAGACACACTTTTTTTCCTTCAGCCGCTCCTGATACCACACTTTCCATCAAAGAATCAATAAATTGGAGAAAGTTGAATGAATGGAATCTGGACATGCTGTCACACACCTGTGAGCCGAGAATTCAGGAAGTGTAGGCAGGAGGATTGAGTTGAAAGGTCAGCTTTACTACATATTGAAATCTTGCACAGAAAAAAAAAAAAACAACAACAAGAAGAACAGAATAAACAGAGAGGTGTGGAAAGATTTCAGGCAGATTTGCATGGGAGTTTGGTGGTGAATGAAGAACACAGAGCATGGTGGGAAGGCAATTATGGCTCCCAGTGATTGATCTGTTGCCATTATTTTACATCATTGACCTCAAAATGTAGAGGGGAGCTCGAACACCAGGTAGACCCACTCTTATTTGTAGACAAGAAATCAGGAGCTGGGGAGAGGCTGTGACTTTTGGAGAACCACACGCTTAAGGGGAATTTCTAGGACTCCCATTCAGATTTGCTGAAGTCTAATGATGTGGGAGTGATTTCTTATTAATAAAGAAACTGCCTAGGCCCCTTGATAGGCCAACCCTTAGTTGGGTGGAGTAAACAGAACAGAATGCTGGGAGAAAGAAGCCGAGTCAGGGAGTCGCCATGGTTCTCCCACTCCAGACAGATGCAGGTTAAGATCTTTCCTGGTAAGCACACCTCGTGGTGCTACAGAGATTATTAGAAAGGTGAGCATCATGGAGGTGGGTGGTCCTCGGACTTCCCACAGGGTAGGGAACCCTGATTGCTCTTTGGGCTGACGAGGGAAGGGGACTTGGCTGGGGGGGGAAGGGGAGGCGGCTGGGGGGAAGAGACAGAAATCGTCAATAAATAAATAAATAATAAAACTGTTTTTTAAAAAAAGAAAAAAAAAGATTATTAGAAATGGGTTAAGAGGCTGAAACTAATGGGCCAGGCAGTGTTTAAAAGAATACAGTTTCCGTGTAATTATTTTGGGGCATAAGCTAGCCATGCTGGTGGCCAGGTGCTGGGGACGCAGCCTATCACTACAGTCTAAGCATCTGTTTAAGGAGGGAGTCACTCATCCCCCAGTCGCTGGGTCCTTTTCTAGGCATTCCTCTCAGGCAAAGAGCAGTTCCTGATGCTCTGTCATTGTGCCTGTCCTCAGAGGCAGGCCACATCCAATGACTGATGGCTAAGGTCACAGTGCCTGGCCCCTGCTTCTATCTGCCTCTATCTGCCCACCTCTGAAGTCTGACGGAAATTCTAGAGACACCCCCCCCCCCCGCACACACACTACAAGGGTAGCTGATACCTTCATGGCTCCTACTTCACAGTTCAACTTCTAAATGATGCTCCCCTCTGCCCCACTGGAGTTCATCCACACAAACCTCAGTGTTTAATTCATGAAGAACCTCGACGGGGTGATCATCCGGCAGGCTGGCCTTCAGCAATGATGGGTGGACAGGTATAGTCATACTGTGACTCCAATTAGCAAAGAATAAAGAGGTATTTTGCTTTTTGCCTTTCTGCTACCCACTACCTCCCTCCTGTCTTCCAAAATTCTCATTCTCCTTAACAATTGGGCATTTTCTGACCTTAGTGAGTCTTGTCTTATGTTGGTGGTCTCTTTTTGAAGTCTTCTGTGGAAAGCACTTCTATTTGCTTTTGGTTCTTTGTGTGTGTGTATGTGTGTGTGTGTGTGTGTGTGTGTGTGTGTGTGTGTGCGCACACACACACACACACCTGTGTTTACATGTAGAGGTCATATGGTAGCTTATAGGAGTCAGCTCTCTTCCTCCACTATGCAGAACCTGAACTGAACTCACCTTGTCAGGTTGGTGGCAAGTGCCTTTACCCACTGAGCCTGCTTACCCAGTATTGGTATTTATAACAATCATTCAGAATTGCTGTTACAGGAGTTGGCCAGTCAGTGTTGGCTCACCTAATACAGCTATCTGCTCTATGTAATGCCAAAGGATTTCACCTGCCTCCTCAGGCTAGGCTGTGTCCTTTTAGTTATCTTCTTCATCTCATTACTATGCTGACTACAGAGGTGGGAAGTAGAAATGAAAATTACCGTTCTTTTTTTTTTAAATTTTTATTTATTTATTTATTAAAGATTTCTGTCTCTTCCCCACCGCCGCCTCCCCTTTCCCTCCCCCTCCTCCAATCAAGTCTCCCTCCCTCATCAGCCCAAAGAGCAGTCAGGGTTCCCTGCCCTGTGGGAAGTCCAAGGGCCACCCACCTCCATCCAGGTCTAGTAAGGTGAGCATCCACGAAACTGCCTAGGCTCCTACGAAACCAATAGGTACAGTAGGATCAAAAACCCATTGCCATTGTTCTTGAGGTCTCAGTAATCCTCATTGTCCACTATGTTCAGCGAGACCGGTTTTAACCCGGGCTTTTT